>NC_052359.1:81472546-81512660 GCF_009727055.1 Benincasa hispida
GGTGCATCTGAAGAAGATACTGAGAAGATGTCTAAAGAAGATTTGGAGGTAATTTATTTATTGTGACTTTTAAATTTTAATCATATTTTACGTGTTTAACCATGCATGACTTGGCTATAGGAACTATAGATAATATTGTTGCAGTAGCCACAACATTTGATGATGATATGTCATGCTTAACTGTTAAAGTTCTGATTGACATTGTCATTGGAGAAGATTTGCCTATACCAATTCATGTGAAGGGTAAAATAGAGTTCTTAAAGCAAGCAATGGGTAACTTCGTAAAATGGACTCATGAACTTGTAGTTATGGTTGACGAGAAAAAAGTATGTTTCCTTTTCAGTATATGAGTTTAGTTATTTATTATTTTTCCTACTTTGAATTTTTGTAACTTTGGTTATGGTAGGATCATTCACCAATTAAGAACTTCAACCAGTCCTCCAAATATATTAACACTAATGGTATTAACAAATTATTGAACGGACATGCCATGCATAACATGAACGATGTAGACATGATCCATATCCCTTTGGACGAGAGTATATTTGGAAGAGACAAATTTATTTATTTAGGTCGCGATGATCTGCTCCAATATTGCAATGTGGTTGAAATAGGCTACATGTGTATTTTGACATACATTGCGTAAGTATTACTCATATAGATTCACTCATGTATACTTTGTTTCATGTTGATAAATAATAACTTTTACTTTGTTTAGGTATCTTTGGGATGAATGTGGTCGTAATATTATGAAGAAGTTTTTTTTTTATAATTGATCAAACAAGAATATCGCCACATGTGGAGTCTCAAGATATCCGATCCAGAAATTTAGCCAATCAACTAGAATTGACTAATTTAAACCAATTAGTCCTCATTATACACGTACTAATATTTTCAAATTTTTACTTATTATAGTTATCATTAGATATTGATTGTAATCAATCTACAAGAAAATTGTGTTTATGTGTTTTGGACTCTCTTCGAAGCAAGGTTTAAGAAGATTTTCATGGAGTTATAAATATGTAAGTGTAATTGAATTTTCTTAGCTCTTAATTGAAGTATTTATGTTTAACTAATGTTTTTAAACTATTTAGTTGATTGAAAATATGGCAAGCCAAGCACGATCTCCAACACTGTTGGTCTTCTCCAAAATGGAAACCTATAAAGTAAATTTGTATTCATTTTTTAACAATTTATGTTCATTCGACTTCTTTATAATAATTTAACAATTGTTTTCAACTTCTTTATATGCACTGCCCTCGTCAATTAGATTCTGTAGGATGCGGGTACTATGTGCAAAAGTATATACACGAAATAGTGCATAATCCTACTACTCCCATTAATAACCTCGTACGTAAATTATTTATTTTTTATATAGCACTAGTTTTAATTTAATAAATGGACGTAAACTTATGTTGAATTTATCTTTTTTTTTTTTTTTCCTTTTTGTAGTTCAATACAAAAGATGCATATACGCAAGGAGAGATCGACGTAATTCAGACCCAATGGACAAGTTTTGTTGGCCAATTTGTGTAAGGATGTAATTCTTGTTTTTGTCTCAATAGAATGTAAATGCTAGCTTAGAATGAATGTAAATTTATCTAACCATGATCTTTGTGAATGGAATTACTATTAATATGATATTTGTGAATGAGAGAAATGATGGCTTGGTATAAGTATTCTATGAAAGTCTGGTTCTGGTATTGTGATTCTTGTTTGTGGATAAATTCATAGGTGGAACACATGATCTGTTTATTATTGGAAGCTGTATTCATGGTATTGCGATTCTGGTATTATGATTCTTGTTTATTCATGGAATTAGTACTAATTGATATTTGTGAATGAGAGAAATGATGGCTTTGGTGTAAGCTGTATTCTATGAAAGTTTGGTTCTGGTATTGTTTTGCAAATATTGGTGGATAAATTCATAGGTGGAAGACAAATATTGATGAGTATATATAATGGATTGGAAATATTGATTCTTGTTTGTAGATAAATTCATAGGTGGAAGACATGATCTGTTTATATTGGAAGCTGTAGTCGTGGTATTGTGATTCTTGTTTATACATGGAATTAGTACTAATTGATATTTGTGAATGAGAGAAATGATGGCTTTGATGTAAGCTATATTCTATGAAAGTCTGGTTCTGGTATTGTTTTGCAAATTTTGGTGGATAAATTCATAGGTGGAAGACAAATATTAATGAGTATATGTAATGGATTGGAAATATTGATTTTTATTTGTGGATAAATTCATAGGTGGAAGACATGATCTGTTTATTATTGGAAGTTGTATTCATGGTATTGTGATTCTTGTTTATTCATGGAATTAGTACTAATTGATATTTGTGAATGAGAGAAATGATGGCTTTGGTGTAAGCTGTATTCTATGAAAGTCTGGTTCTGGTATTGTTTTGCAAATATTGGTGGATAAATTCATAGGTGGAAGACAAATATTGATGAGTATATATAATGGATTGGAAATATTGATTCTTGTTTGTGGATAAATTCATAGGTGGAAGACATGATTTGTTTATTATTGGAAGCTGTATTCATGGTATTGTGATTCTTGTTTATTCATGGAATTAGCTTGATATTTGTGAATGAGAGAAATGATGGCTTTGGTGTAAGCTGTATTTATAAAAGTCTGGTTCTGGTATTGTTTTGCAAATTTTGGTAGATAAATTCATAGGTAGAAGACAAATATTGATGAGTATATGTAATGGATTGCAACCGACATTGAAGGCTATAATATTGGTGTTATTGAAGCCCTTTAATATTGGTTTAAAACTGACATTAAAGGCAACCGACATTAAAGGCCTTTAATAACACTATCTTTAATGTTGGTTGCCAACCGACATTAAAGCCCGAATTTCTTCTAGTGAAACAATAAACAACAAAGCATATACTCACATTTAAAAAATAACAAAATAAGTTCATATATGTGGTGGGTCCCTTTTAACAAGACACCTAGTACAATATTGAGGTCTAGCCTTTGGGCAAAAACACTCATTGTAAATGGTACTCTCAATGCAGTAATCAAAATAATGATAATAAGCTTTGTAAAAAAATAGTCTTTCTTTGGATTGACTATTTTTCACATGAGCAATCCTTATAATTGTCACCTGCTTATTACCACGTGCATACCTATAATTTTGCCAAATAATTATCTTCCTTTGGGTCGATAATTATCTGCATAAATTCATGAATATGCACAGCTTATATTTTATAATTAAATCGACCTAGATAATAGAAGCTACTTTGATAACATATTATTTTGACCAATTCAATCCAAAATATAAGACACAATAATATAATAATATTATTTTACAAAATAATAGAAGAAGAAAACCATATAGTCATGACCAAAATTCATCCAATAATTGTATACACATAATACAATTTAAGCAATATAAACATGTGAATATCACCAAATATCATTAATCAAATTTAAATTTAAATTTACCACATTATCATTCAAATTTAAATTTATATTTACTACATTATCAATCAATTTAAATTTAAACCATAACATGATCAACTAAGCTTGAATCCACAACATAATTAATCAAATTGAAACTTAAATCCACAGATGATTAATCAAATTTAACGGATTGCTTCTTGTGTATTGTAAATCCATCAAATCGACAGCTAGTAACACCTTAGTGGATGTGTGTTTTGATGAACCCTAATTGCTTCTTGTGTATTGTCGACATGAAGAGAGGCTTTCAACCATTTTTTTTAATTTAATTCTTTAATCAACTTTATCGAAATCAAGGATATAATCTCATGTCCAATGGAGACCAAAAATAAACCAACAATTCAACATGAAATTCATGTTCTGATACCACTTTTTAGAATAATTACTTTAGATCTATATTAAATAGATCAACTTAGGATAATTCATGTCAAATTGTCAACAATAATTAACATGTCGGGTTTCTTTAAGAGATTGATGATAGCTTTAAGATGACTATAGTCTTCCTCAACAAAAACTCCAAATGCCCGTAGTGGGATTTCTCTCTAAATAGAATTCAAGAAAGATGGAGTGCTTATCGTTTTGGTATATTCAGGACTACAGCCCTAAGGTCTCCATATATACTAGTTCAATTAGGGTTTCTATTAAACCCTAATTAACTAGGAATGAGCTTCTACTCATTACTCAATTAGGAATCTAGGGCCTTAATTAATGGGCTAATTGCACAAATAATAATTAGAACCAAAATAATAATAAAAAAAATGTAAAACAACGATAAATATAGAGATATGGTACAAAATTAGTACCATATATCACTGATAGCAGCTATCAATAAGAGGTCTATAAGTGACTATCTCTGATATTTATCTAAGTCATATCACCACATTAATATCATTCATTTTATTGATATATACCTAAGTCATACCACTGATATACGGATATCATTGATAGCTATGACTATCATTGATAGCTTCAATCAGTGGCTATCATTAATAACTATTCTCTTCTCTTATTTCAAACTTTTAAGAAATGTTTCTAAAAATGGTACAAATATGTAGACTAAAAAAAAGTAGTTTATTTCAAATCCGTTTTATTTGCTATTTATATTCAATGTTTCGTTATAATAATCAAATTTGATGATTGGTTTGTTAGTGTTAAATCACTTATGAATTAGATACTTTCAAGTATTGGGTACGAACTCAACCTCATAATTATTATGAAGAAAAGGAAGAAGAAAAAATCGAATAAAGGAAAGAATTTTTTTTAAGAAAAAAACAAAGAAAGAAAGAAAGAGAAGAAAGAAAAACTGGAGAAAGAAAGAAAAACTAAAAAAAAAAAGAAAGGGAAGAAGCAGAAATCGGAGAAAAAAAAAGAATAAATAAAATAAAGGGAAGAAGCAAAAATTGGAGAAAAGAAAGAAAACTAAAAAAAAAAAAAAAGAATAAACAAAAATCGGAGAACTGAAAGAAAATAAAAAAAAAATGAAAAAGAAAGGAAAGAAGAAGGAAAAGAAAGAATAAAAAACCAGATAAATGAAAGAATTTTTTTTAAAAAAAGAGAAGAAGCAAAAACTGGAAGCAAAAATCGAAGAAAAAAATGAAAATTAAAAAAAGAAAGGAAAGAAGGAAAAACCAAAGAAATGAAAGAAAATAATAATAATAAAAAGAAACGAAAGAAGCAAAATCGAAGAAAAGAAAGAAAAAAAGAAGAAGGTGGGTAATAAGACAAGACAAGAGGGTGCGAAATTGAAATTTAGAAAAATTCAAAGGTTGACTAGTCAACACTTCTATATTTACAAATATTTTAAAGAAATGATATATTTATATATATTTTTTTCTTTATTTTACAATCTAGTACAAATATCCTTGATCTAATCTAATAAAATAACCCAATTTGATAAATTATTAATCCACATACATAGCTCATACTTTAATTATACGTATTATTATTTAAATATATCTAACAGTAATTGCATTTACTCCTTCAAACTACTAATTATAAAAATTGAGCATTAAAACTTATACAAGTGTTAAAATTGGATCTTCAAAACTTATACAAGTGTAGAAATTAGATCCCAAATATTTAATGGTAAAAATTAGAATCTCAAACTTATACCGTTAAAATTGGGCCCCGAACTTGCAAATAAATAGAAATTTAATTCTTGAACACTTAATTTTAAAACTTAAAATTTTCAATTCTAAGAACTTTTGATTTTATTTTAATTATGATTATACCTTTTTATTTTTTTTAAAAAAAGTTGTTGCCCGTAATATATAATCTAGAGCAAACAAATATATCATTCTAAACAATGGTTAAAATTAGAAATTACAAAAAAAAAATAATAATAATAATAATTGGTCTATTTTAGTTATTATTATATCTAAAACAAGATAATTTAGTATTTATTTACCAAATACCACAATCAACTTTTTTTATTTTTATTTCAAATAACACTATAACTAACTTGGTCATCGCTAATCACTACAATTTAGCAGTATTTACCAAACACTATAATTTATTTTTTTAGGTTTTAAGTTGAAATTTATCCGACAATAATTTACTTTATTTAATAGCTATTTTTTTAAAATATAATCATCATCAATTATTTTAAAAGCTATTCGCCGAAGTATTATTTTAAGTCTAAGAGGGTATAGTTAAAAAATACATACCCTATCCCCTAAAATGTAGTAGTTAAAACTCCAAAATAGTAAACATCATCAACAAGTCTTTTTCAAGTAGCTATTCCATTCAATTTAACTTGTAAAAATGTACAAAAAAGAGGACAATTGGGTAGTAGATGGGTCAATGCATTTATAGGGCCAAAAAGTTTCGGCCCATTTTCTGTTCTTTCTATCAAATGGCCGGTGGACTTTTACTTCACTTTTGCTTGCACCCACCTTACAAATGTTTTCCATTTAATTTTTTTTTTTTTTTTTGGATTTTGTCTATTAAGTTATTTTATTTTATTTCATTTTTTCTTTGACAAAAATGTAATTTTTAGTAAAGTTGAGAATCGATGTCTATTTAGTTCTAAAATTTGAAAAAGAGACACTTCAAAACTTCAAATTTGTTAAATAATTCTAAATTAATTCTAACTTAGTTTTAAAATTAATGGACATATGAACTTATTATTTTCTAAGGTAGATTGGTTGACATGTTCAATTGTAACATGTTTTTTTTGGCCAACAAAGTGAAAAAATAGATTTGAAAACTAAAATTTTCCACGGGGGGCGGGATTCCCCATTAGAAATTTCTTCCCCGTTATTTTTTTTTTAAAAAAAAAGCAATTAATTTAAATTATTAATGTGAAGCAAATTTTATTTAAATAATTAACTTTATCGCTAAATTATTATTAATGGTTGTTTTATATGGAAATTTTAAAATTTAAATATAAATTACTCAAATTTTAGTCTAAAAAAGCTAATTATTTTTTTAGTAGAAGAAATAAATATAAATAAAATACTTCACAATAAATATAATCTAAATTTAAACATTCAATTGAAAAACAATATTTTCATTAAATCTTTTCCCCAATACAATAATCAAATTTGAATGTTAAATGCAATATTTATGATAATAATAATAATAACATACATAAATTAATTATACTAAATACAATATGTAAAAGTTAATCGGGGCGGGTGCGGGGCAGGGTCGGGGAATCCTATTCCGTTTAGCTTACAGAGAATTTTTTTTCCTCACTCCCTCCCCATTTCCCGCTTAATTGGGGAATCCCCGTCCTGAACCCTGTTTCCATAGAAAAATTGGACATCTCTAAGTGGAGGAATATCAATACCTTCACCCGCCGTTACAAAGGAAAGTGTTGGAATAAATACAAAACTCTCTTACTTCCATGACCAAATTTATCATTGATTTTTTTCTTAAGTACACAAGTGCAGAGTGATCGTTAAGGTTACTATGACATTTTCCTTTTTAATTCTAAACTTTTGGATTAATTTTGAGAATATATTAATTTATTTGCACTAGAACTAGTGTTTGGGGGCAGTGGCGGACCAAGAACATATGACACAATTCAAATAAGGTTAAAGGATAAGTTTAGTTCTTTAAATTTTAGATTTGTGTGTACATCATCGCTAAACTTTAGGATGCGTGTAATAAGTTTCTATATTTCTAATTTTGTATACAAAACACATCCACTAAAAAAATTTAAAAATTAAGGCACCGTTGGATAACTATTTCGTTTTTTATTTTTTATTTTTAAAAATTAAGTTTATTTTCTCTTTATTTCTTACAATGATTTGCATCATTCTTAAGTATAATGGTTGAATTCTTAGTCAAATTTTTAAAACAAAAACAAGTTTTTAAAAGCTATTTTTTTAGTTTTCAAAATTTGGCTTAATTTTTTAAACCAATTGTAAAAATACAATAGCTCATGAAAAAAATAATAATAGACTTTTTATAGCCTTTTTTGAAAGTTCGGACAACCTATGTTATTAAAAATCTAGAACTTTTTATAGTGTTTTTGTATAGCTATAACGAATGCTATAGTAAAGTATGAATATATAACATATATACTTTGCTATGAAAACATTTTATAATTCTAGTTATTAAGATTATCTTTAATTTATAATAACCTTTTCTTGTAGCTATGTTTATCATATAATAACCTTTTCTTACTATTATATTTATCAAATAATAACTTTTTCTTAGAGCTATCGTTAACCTATAATAAAATCTTTTAATACTATTATATTACATATGTAGCTTTAATCTTATGCTATAACAAACTTACACATCGAAATTTCATAATTCATTTACATTATTAATTAAGAGCTCATGTTTTTGGCTAAATATACATGAAAAACTTCACAGTACATAAAATCCCCTGACTTTTTTTGTTCCGTAATTGAAATTTTGTAATGTATTTATACATTACAGAATAAATAAATTACCCAACAATATAAGAATTACACCAAATATAATTTGTAACTATTTGAGTTCACAAAATACAAAATTCACAAGGCTTCAAAGATTAAGACATCATGAAAATCAACTTTCATCTTTGATTTTTATGCATGTAAGGCATCATTTCATCCACTAGATAAAGAGCTTAAAGTTCTCGAGTTGGATCAAGTAAAAGCTCATATGTCAAATTGAGTCAAACAATGGGAATAAATTGGGTGTTGAAATTGTCACTTGAGGTGAATTTGACGTTGAGACCTTCAATAAAAAAATTGATAGAGTAAGTTGTTACATGGGGTGAGGTTGAAGAAACTATCATAAAATATCACAATCTATCAAGTCAAGAAAGACTTGAAATTTCACATAGTGATCTTGAATATTTTTTTAGATCAAAATGGAAAACAAACTTTAGAAAAAAAATTCCTAAAAAACCATGCAAGGACTTCACTAGAAAATAAAAAGTATTTACAAAATATCAAAAAATGTTAAGAATATAACAAAGAAAAACACACAAGACCAACTTCAACAAGCTCCTAATAAAATCCAAGGAGAAAAAACCACATTTCCCTCAGTTGAAAATGTGGATTTCCAAGTTACATAGACTAAAAATTAATGACACTAGAAGAAATTTGGGCTTCAATGTCGGTTGAAAATAGTATTATCGGATGTATTATGTCAGTTGAAAAAAACGGATCTTCAATGTCGGTTCAAGGCCTCCCATTATTATTATTATTATTTAAATTGATCAAAATTTTGATTTCCCTCTCGCGCGTGTGTGCTCTAAAATTTCATCTCTCAGCTCTCTCACTTTACCAAACGTACTGCAACCCTCAATCGGCCGTTTGCCTACCCAAACAAACTCTCTCCTCTCTCAGTAGCTGCTGGTCAGCCGTTTGCCTTTAGGTGGGGTTGTCTTCATCGGGCGGTCATCGGAAACGAGCTCGTCATCCAAGCTTCTCCATCGCAGGTATATTTGAACAATATTTTCGTTTGCCTTCAAGTGGGGTTGTTTTCCTCTGTCATTTAATAGTTGAATATTTGAACAACATTTTCTTTCGTCATCGAACCTAATAACCATCAAAAGAGCAGCTTGTCTTGTTGTATCCATTTGAGTAATTTTGGGTTTTTCTTCTTCAAAACAGATTTATATTGCTATTTAGCTGAAATTGGTTTAGCTAAAAGAAATTTCTGTCAAATTTATACTGCTATTTAGCCATCCAACCTCAGACTTCATTAGACGGTGCATTGTTACACAAACAACAGTGTCATGAATCACGGTGAATGAAAGAAAGGCTGAACAAATGTTCTAAAAATAGTCGAACCAAAAACACCAATGTGTTATCCATGTTTATGTTGCTTTGTTCTGTTACTCATCCACTATATATTCTGGAAACTTTCATGTGTTTACATTTACTTATAATTTACAAATGGTTTAATAACTCTTTATATCTGACCAATCCATCTTTTGATCCTCTATCTTATTGTCATTCAAGTTGAGCAATATGGTTCCTATATAAGAAAATAAGAAATTAAGGCACTGATTATCCTGCACTTTAGTAAGGAACATTATTTTCATTAATCTTTTGTAGCTTCATGCAGTATGCCTTTTTCTTTCGCTGATCTAATTTATATGTAAGTGGTTAATGGTTCATGCGCTTGTCATCTCCATATGTTATCGTTTAGAGTCCTTACCTCCCATTGGCTTTAGCTTAGAATTCACTGCCAGTTTTTTGTGTGGTGTTGAGTGAAGTTTTTCATTTGTTAGATTCAAGTTTGACGTGTAAGGCAATTTTTGATTCTTGGGGATTTGAAAGGAAGATAGGAAGATTGCATTGGACGTGTTTTAAGAAGGTTGAACAGTGGAGAAGGTGCACCGAACACAAAAAGGACTTCATAACAACATTAATAACACGGACAAGGTAATATTTATAAGATGCTTATCTTAAAAGTCTAGTTGTTCTAAATTTGTTGAAGTTGCATATTTTTTCAATCATAATTTTATGCTTTTAAATTTTTCCTTATTTATTTATTTTTTTTTTTTTTGTAGATTAAGTTGCATATTTTACAATCATGGATAAATCATAGATGAAAATGAATAGAATGCCAGCCGAGTATGGTTTAGGGGTCGAGGTGTTTTATTAAAAAATGGTCAACAACATTCAAATATACCGAATGTCATGAGTTGTCCATGTTTGAAGTGTGTTAATGCAAAGACTCTAGATGTAAACAAAATAAGAGAACACTTATTTTTTAATGGTATAGATCAAAGTTATCAGACATAGATTTTTCATGGTGAATCATTACCGATTAAGAGGAACAATGAAAATGTGTCTACTAGTGAAAGAGACGAAGCTGATGAGGATGATGTTGATGTTGATGACATAATTGGAATGTTTGAGGCTGCATACAATAACTATTTTAGTGGAAAATTCGATAATTTTGAAGAATTATTAGATGATGTGAAGAAACCATTGTACCTAAATTGTAAAACTTTTTCCAAAATATCTACATTGGTAAAGTTATATAATTTAAAAGCTAAATTTGGATGGAGCTATAAGAGTTTCACTGAGTTGTTGGAATTAATTCATGACATATTACCTATGAAGCAAAAAAGATGTTGGGTACTCTTGGAATGAAGTACGAGAAGATTCATGCATGTAGAAATGATTGTTGCTTGTTGAGAAAAGAACTCTCTAATGCAAATGTATGCTCTATTTGTGGTACGTCAAGATGGAATCTTCAAAACAATTTAAACGAAAAGGCTAAGAATATCCCAGTAAAAGTCATGTGGTATTTTCCCCCAATTCCATGATGTGAAAGAATGTTTCGAAGTAAAGAGACAACAAGTTTATTGACGTGGCATGCTAAAAAAAAAAAAAGAACAGATGGTTTATTAAAATATCCCAAAGATACCCTATCGTGGAAAAAAAATAGACAATTTGTGGCCAGAGTTTGGGTCAGAACCTAGAAATCTTCGTCTTGCTCTTTCGAAAGATGGAGTAAATCCACATGGAGATCTTAGTAGTAGATATAGTTGTTGGCCAGTGATTTTAGTGACGTACAATCTACCTCCATGATTGTGCATGAAGCGAAATTTTTTTATGTTGATTGCACTAATATCTGGTCCTAAACAACTGGAAAATGACATAGATGTTTATTTAGCTCCGTTAGTAGATGACTTGAAAAAACTTTGGAAAGATGGGATAGAATGTTACGATGCATATGAAGAACAATGTTTCATGCTTAAAGCCATTTTATTATGGACCAGTAATGATTTTTCTGCGTATGGTAACTTGTGTGCTTGTACGGTTAAAGGATATCATGCATGTCCAATTTGTGGAGAGAATACTTCATCCACTTATTTACCAAAAGGGAAGAGGATGGCATATCTCGGGCATCGCAAGTTTCTACCCAGCCGTCATCCATATAGGAAACAAAAGAAAGCTTTTAATGGCGCACAAGAATTAGAATTTGGTCCCGAACCATTGAGTGGGAAAGAAATTATTGCAGAAACAAGTAAGTATCAATATTCATTTGGTAAGAAAAGTATCAAAGAAAAGAACAGTGGAGATAACACTTCAACTTATTGGAAGAAAAAATCTATTCTTTTCGAGTTAGAATATTGGAAGTATCTTGACGTGCGACATTGTTTAGACGTGATGCACATTGAAATGTACAAATCTTATTGGCACATTGCTTGATGTTCTTGGTAAAACAAAAGATGGAATAAAGACTCGATAGATTTGGTGGAATTGAACATTAGATCAGAGTTACCTCCCGCATGCTTGGTGTAAGTATTCTATGAAAGTCTTGTTCTGGTATTGTGATTCTTCTTTGTGGATAAATTCATAGGTGGAAGACATGATCTGTTTATCATTGAAAGTTGTATTTATGGTATTGTGATTCTGGTTTATTCATGGAATTAGTACTAGATATTTGTGAATGAAAGAAATGATGGCTTGGTGTAAGTATTCTATGAAAGTTTGGTTCTGGTTGGCTTGGTGTAAGTATTCTATGAAAGTGTGATTCTGGTATTGTGATTCTTGTTTGTGGATAAATTCATAGGTTGAAGACATGATCTGTTTATTATTGGAAGTTGTATTCATGATATTGTGATTTTGGTATTGTGATTCTTGTTTATTCATGGAATTAGAACTACTTATATTTGTGAATGAGAGAAATGATGACTTTAGTTTAAGTATTTTATGAAAGTCTGGTTTTGGTATTGTGATTCTTGTTTGTGGATAAATTCATAGGTGGAAGATAAATATTGATGAGTATATGTAATGGATTGGAAATATTGATTCTTGTTTGTGAATAAATTCATAGGTGGAAGACAAATATTGATGGGCTCATCATGCAATTTTTTTTATACTATTTAATATAAAACAATGACGGACATTTCCTGACCCAACACGAGACATATAATGTTGTTTTTAACTTATTTGACCAAAAAATTTGATTCGGCAGCAGAATTTAAAAAAACGGATAGATTCGGGCTTCAATGTCGGTTAAGAATTAATAAAATAGGCTTTAATGTCGATTGCAACCGACATTAAAGATCTTTAATCACTAAAGACCTTTAATGTCGGTTGCAAAACTTTCAATGTCGGTTGCAACCGACATTGATGTCTGCAATATTGGTGTAATTGAAGGCCTTTAATGTTGGCTTAAAACCGACATTAAAGGCAACTGACATTAAAGGCTTTTAATAACACTACCTTTAATGTCGGTTGGCATGTCGGTTGCCAACCGACATTAAAGCCCTTTTTTCTAGTGTGATCAATGACTATAAAGAGTTTAGACAAAAGACTATCAAAGTTTATACTGATAACAGAGATACCAAAATCGTATACTTTATTAGGTGGCTCATATCCATAAGTTAATACTGCTATAATAGAATACAACTCATCTACGTTAATTTTTCCCTATTAAAACAAGCCAGCTTCCCATCAAATCAGGCTGAATTTCATTAGTTGATTTATATTAGAATAGACTTGCCACTTTTTCTTAATAAGAAACATAAATTTGAACTATTTTTTTCCTCTTGCACTTATCTTATATTAGGTATATAGCATGAAGACCAAAATAGACTTCATATCTGATACTTTCTTACATCTTAAAAACTAAAAATGAAAATCCAAGATAAGGTAGAAACAACAATATAAAGATTCGAAATAGTTATTACATACTCGACGACTAATTGATGAATAACTCTAGTCAGAATGCCATCACTAATGGAAATTGTTTGCAGTTCAAAAGAATACCCATAATCACACAAACATCTCTTCACATTTTGTATAATACAATAATAGTGTTCATTACAAAATCAAATTACCTATGCCTTCGCATGCCCATTGACCAGTAACTCCAACAACAATGAAAAACACAGGTTACTTGTATTAACAAAAAAATAAATAAATAGATAAATAATAGATAATAAAGTATAGAAATAATTTATTAGATCTTGCACGCCACCTAAATTAGTGTTTGTATGAAGTATTTCAATATCACCCATCGCCTGCTTCCTAGATCCTTTTGAGGTAGATGTTAGTTTTTCTTGAATTGTCCACTGATAATCCTTACCTTTTCAACTAGCAGTAATTCCACTGCCTTCAAACAAAAATTTGAGAAGAAAATTAGCTTAGTTTCCCTGAAACATAACGATGAGCTCGTATAAAGTAGTGTAATTTCTTATCTTAACTTTATGTAAGGTCTTTTACCAAACAAAATCTAAGCAAAATCTTGAACAAAAAACAAAAAACTGAATATCTACAAACAAGACAATATTTAGCAAACATATTATACTCATGGAATCTCAAATATGTCAGCAACATTTGAGATATAATTTAATCTACCATAAAAGGATTAATGTGATTCTTTTTTATTTAACTACATTATCTTATCTATTTTTGGGTTAAACGAAGCATTCATAATGAATTTCAAACCATAAATAGGAGAAATTTGGTTGAGTTGAAGAAACAATTACAACTAGCAAATAAGGAATCTCAATATTTAAGTACATTGATTTCAATTCCCATCTCATTCATCAAGGATTAAACTTCACATTCACACTTCACATTAAAATGCTTAATATTAAGGAACTTCAGTTCATTTTCTTTTTTAGATGATACACATTTACTAATAAATAAATGAAAGTTACATTTGGAGTACACAATTTACAAAAATGCAGAAAACCATGTTTCACCCTTTGTTCTCCACAATTCCTTAGGTATCTAATAATTTCCACGCATGTTTGAGAAAAGTAACATACGAATCCTGTAACTATGTACCTGAAGTTGGTAGCATTGGAACAAAGTGAAGTACCTCAAGTCTATTAGAATAGACTTACAACTTTTTCTTAATTAGCAACACAAAGTAGCGATGACAGAATAGAGTGATTGGCATTGTAACTATGTACCTCAAGTTGATTTTCTATTCTAATCCAGTGAAGTTGTGGAACTGTGGGGGACATCCAGCTCTAGATGGCACACCAAATGCCTGAGCATATATCTAATCAATCTCTTCATAGACTGCTCAAATGATACACGAAAACTATGGCTTTTGTTCCTAAAGATAATGCTTCGAGAAAAATTAAGAAGTGAAAATTATTCGGAGAAGAAATGGTATTAGAAGAACCAGCCGGAGAAATCTACACTGCAAAACAAAAAGAACAACATTTCACATAAACAAATCATTCAGATTTTTAGGGTTCTTGTAAGGTGAAAATTTAACTTTCAAAAATAAGAGAGAACCAACTTTTGGTTGGAGAATCCCATATTGGAAAATTTTGATTTGGAAGTCTTCCTTATGTACTCCAATCTTGAGTTTTGGGTTTGGGCCCTTAGGGTACCCATGTTTTGGAGAAAGTGAAAAGATAGATCAATGTGGGTTCGGTGGATGTTCCACATGTGCGGTTAGGCAAGGTGCATGTATGTGATTATTAATTTTAATAAAAATATTATTATTAATTTAAACAAACGAACAGGTCCTCTTCGAAGACAACGAGCTTCGCAACTCAGCCTATAACGAATTTCTGTTTTGCAGGTTTTTGCTCTTTGCTTGACCGTCGTACCTTAATCGTTTGTTGTTCGTCGTTTTGAGGGTCCTGCTGTTTTCAACAATTTTAAGACGTTTCTACCACATCATCAATGGCCCTTACTAGCAATAATGACGTTATTATATCTGACCTCAACCCTCCATTCCGATTCGAAGGAGCGAACTTCAAACGGTGGAAGCAAAAGATGTTCTTTATCACCGTCAAGAAAATTGTCGAAACTTGTACCAGAGCTAAGTCGATCGTCCCTTTAGAAGAACCAACTGAACAACAGATAAAAGAAGCTGCTGACTGGGAGGAGAAAGACTTTCTTTGTAAGAATTTTATTTTAAATGGTTTGACTGATGATCTGTATGACTACAATAATACAATGAAGACAGCAAAGGAGGTCTGGGATGCCCTGCAAAAGAAGTACGACACCAAGGAAGCCGGGTCAAAGAAATATGTTGTTAGCTGTTATCTAAAGTTCTAGATGACGGATGACAAATCCGTGGAGGCCCAATCCCATGAACTTCAAAAGATAGCCCACGAGATAATTACTGAAAGTATGCCTCTAGACGAACAATTCCAAGTTGCTATTATTATTGATAAACTGCCCCCTTTGTGGAAGGACTTTAATAACACTTTGAGACATAAGACCAAGAAGTTCTCTTTAGAGAGTCTTATAACCCGGCTAAGGATCAGGGAGGAAGCTCGGAAGCAGGACCAGAGGGAGGAGGTGAACGCAGTATTTGGGAAACCCACCTCTACCATGGTAAAACCTGACAAAAAATCTAAGGGGACAAAGAGGAAAAGTCAGAACCGTGACTCTAGCAACCAGAACCAATAGAAAAAGCAGAAGCCCCCTTCAGGAGAAACGATACAGTTCCTCTGCTTTAATTGTAATAAACCTGGGCACATGGCTAGGAACTGTAGGAACAAAAGACATAGTTTTCGTGTATCATTTGATCAGGCGAACCTGATAGAAGAACCGTTAGTCGCCATGATCATAGAAGTAAATGTGATCGGTGGTTGTGAAGGGTGGTGGATAGACACTAGCGCTACGCGCCATGTCTGTCACGACCTTAGTTTATTTAAAACTTATACTGAAACTAAGGATAAGAATATTCTGTTGGGAGATCACCACTCCATGAAAGTTGCTGGAACCGGCGAGGTGGAATTGAAGTTTACCTCTGGGAAGACCTTCACGTTGAAGACATTCTACACACTCCGGAGATAAGAAAGAATTGGGTTTCGGGCTATCTCCTCAATAAAGCTGGTTTTACTCAGACTATAGGGGCAGACCTATATACCCTTACCAAAAATAATGTATTTGTAGGGAAAAGGTATGCAACTGAGGGAATGTTTAAATTAAATTTAGGCCTTAATAAAATGAAATCTTCTGTGTATATGCTGTGTTCTATGAATATTTGGCATGCTAGACTCTGTCATATGAATAAGAATTTAATTAGTAACATTGTTAGGCTGGAAATGATACCTAAGTTATCCACGAATGATTTTGATAAATGTGAGTATTGTAGTCAGGCTAAAATTCCTAAAACTCCACATAAATCTGTAATTAGGAATTCTGAGTCTCCAGATTTGATTCATTCTGATGTATTTGAATTTGATGACATCTTGACTAGGAACAGTAAAAGATATCTCATTACCTTTATTGACGTCTTCTCTTATTTTAGTTTTGTATACTTGCTGAAAAACAAAAGTGATGTCTTTGATGGCTTCAAACTTTTTGTTTCTAAAATAGAGAATTAGTTTAATAGAAAGGTTAAAAGACTTCGTAGTGATAAGGGAACCGAGTACGACTCGGACAGTTTTAATGAGTTCTTAACTCACATGGAATAATACACGAAAAGACTGCACCTTATTCTCCTAAAATGAACAGAAAAGCCGAAAGGAAAAATAGAACTTTAGCTGAGCTAGTAGTTGCTATTTTACTTAGTTCAGAAGTTGCGTCTTATTGGTGGGGTGAAATCATCCTTACCGTGTGCTATGTCCTAAATAGAATCCCAAATTCTAAAAACAAAACTTCACCTAACAAAATTCTCAAGAATAAGAAACTAAACTTGTCTTAATTTAGAACATGGGGTTGTCTAGCCTTTGTAAGGATTCCAAACCCAAAAAGGAGAAAGTTGGCTAGTAGAGCTTACGAGTGTGTCTTTATAGGTTATGCCTTAAATAGTAAAGCCTATAGGTTTTATGATCTAGTGAACCAAGTGATCATTGAGTCAAATGATGTCGACTTCTTTAAAGACAAATTTCCTTTTAAATCAAGGAATAGTGGGGGCTCTGGATCAAGTAGTCTAACCCTAGTAGGAAATCCTAACCCTAGAGAGGAAACTGACCTAAAACCTAGAAGAAGCAAAAGAGTTAGAACTGCCAAAGATTTCGGAAATGACTTCCTGACTTACAATGTAGAAGAAGACTCTAAAGATTTGAGAGCTGCCTTGTCCTTAGTAGATGTAAACCTATGGCAAGAAGCCATAAATGATGAGATGGACTCACTTGAGTCAAATAAGACTTGGCACTTAGTAGATCTACTGCCAGACTGTAAGGCAATAGAGTGCAAATGGATCTTAAGAAGGAAACTTAGATCGGACTGTCGACAAATTTAAAACTAGGTTAGTAGCAAAGGGCTTTAGACAAAGAGAAAACGTAGATTTCTTAGACACCTTCTCCCCTGTCATTAGAATTACCTCAATCTGTGTTCTGTTCTCTCTCGCTGCCCTTTATAACCTCGTAGTACATCAGATGGATGTAAAGACCACTTTCCTAAACGGTAAACTTGAAGAAGAGATTTACATGAAACAACCTGAGGGTTTTGTTGTCCATGGTTAAGAAAATAAGGTGTGTAAATTAGACAAATCTCTTTATGGACTAAAACAAGCTCCTAAGCAATGACATGAAAAATTTGACGACCTTATCCTATCTAAAGGTTTCAAGGTCAATGAAAGTGACAAATGCATCTACTATAAGTTTGATAATAACCTCTGCACTATCTTGTGTCTATATGTAGATGATTTATTGATCTTTGGGTCGAACTTGTACATCATAAATGATGTGAAATCAATATTGAGTGCAAACTTCGACATGAAAGACTTAGAAGAAGCTAGTGTAATCTTAGGCATAAAAGTAAATAGGTTTGAAATGAGAATTTCTTTGGATCAATCTCACTATATAGAGAAGACTCTAAAGCAATATAATTACTTTGATTGTAAACCAGCATGTACTCCTTATGACCTTTGTATCAAGTTGTTCAAGAACACTGTTGACAGTGTTAATCAATCTGAGTATGCGAGCATCATAGGCAGTCTTAGAGACGCTGCTAACTGCACTAGGCTTGACATAGCTTATGCTGTAGGATTACTTTGCAGGTTTACAAGCAGACCTAGTAAAGAACATTGGAATGCTATAGAAAGGGTAATGAGATACTTGAAGAAAACCCAAAACCTAGGATTACATTATCAAAAGTTTCTCGCTGTCTTGGAAGGGTTTAATGATGCAGACTAGAACTCTCTTTCAGATGATTCAAAGGCTACAAGTGGCTATACCTTTAATATAGTTGGCAGAGTTGTCTCTTGGAAGTCCAAGAAACATAATATTTTAGCCCAATCTACGATGGAGTAAAAAATGATAGCACTAGTGACAGCTAGTGAAGAAGCAGGCTGGCTTAGAAGTTTGCTATCAGAGATTCCTTTATGGGAAAAGTCGGTACCATCCATATTGATCTATTGCGATAGTACTGCAACAATCGCAAAAGTCCAGAACCCTTACTACAACGGAAAGAAACGACAAATACGTCGTAAGCACAGTACCATTAGAGAGTTTCTAACTACTGGTGCAGTTAGAGTGGATAGAATGGATCACATACGGACTGATGAAAATTTGGCAGATCCTTTAACGAAAGGACTGGCCAGAGAAAAGGTTTTCAGAACCTTAGAAAGGATGGGACTCATGCCTATAGAAAGATGAATCATGGTGAGGAAAACCCAACCTGTAGACTGGAGATCCCAAGAAATGGGTTCAACGGGTAATAACTGATCATAAGTGATATATAGTGAATCATGCTAAACCAAACACAGAGTTCCATTCCTTTGACTTATAGTCTAAGCATGATATCCTGAAGTGTAAGAAAGGTTGAACTCAGTTCTTAATGAGATCTATACTTGATGACAAGTGGGGTACCTAGTTACAGGAGTACTCTTGAAAGACTCACTTGTGTAAATGTGAAAGTGAGAGCCGCTTGCAATAAAGTTTTTTAGGCAAACTCTCTAGAGCGTTCACTAAACTGGGATACACGTGCTAGGCCTTAAAGCACGGCTTTTGTACTACACCCTAATGACACTCTGTGTGAGATGTTGTTGAGATAAAGTTCTTACTCTAGAATATTCTGAATCATCTAAAGGTTCAATCATAAGACACCTTTAGACAATAGCTAAGGGACAGAACCGTCGTAACATTAAGGAAAACGCCCAATCGACCGTTCTTCTTGAAGGCCTGGTAGAGGTGATCGACGTCAGCCTTCTGGCTGTTGTTGAAGTGGTTGCAGCAAGATCCGTTGGATGTCGTAGGTGGAGCTCTCGTTGATGATAGTTTTCCATCAACATAGGAGCGTTATTGTATGCAGTAGAGATGACAGAGTGAAGAGAGTACCAAAGAACGCACCGATGGCCATCTCTGAGGGGAAATAAATGATGTGAAAATGAAAGGAAAAAGTATGGAAAAATTGAGAAGAAGTAGACAAGAATAGAGAACAAGAGGAGGCGGAAGGGAACGAGACTTTGCGAAAAATGGAGAAAAGTGGATTTTTAGTTTTTCAACAAGAGGGAAATTTCAATTTCAAACTAGCGCCTATTTTTCTACACTTCAATAGCTATTTTCAAAAAAGGTTACAACTAGAAGCTATTATTGTTGTATTTTGTTGTAGTGAAAGTAAATAACAAAAAAAGAAATTTGGAGGTGAAGTTTTCATAAATTAAAAAACAAAAAACGAAACTGTTACTGAACAGGATCTAAATGTTCCAGTATACATATATTTTAATTTGATGTTTAATAAGTTTCCAACTTATTTGATATCTTTTAAGATTCATGTATCTGTATTAATTACAATATTAAAACTTGTGTGTTCAATTAGAGATAAAATTAAATTATTTCTAACATAACAATTGATTTTGTTAGAAGGAAAAATTGCAAATATAGCAATTAGGTTCAAAATATTAGCAAATATAGTAAAAAAATCAAATATTGTAAAATTTAGATCAAAATCTCGGAATCTAACAGTGCTAGACCATATGCTGATAGGAGCCTATCACTAATAGAAGTCTATCAGTGATAGGTTTTGTTATAATTGCAATTCTTTAAAAATGTTACTAAATACTTAATTATTCCTTAAAAGTGCTGCTTATTGTAATTATCTTTAATTAGGGTGTGTATTCGTAATCACAATGGAGAAACTGCTACAGTGAAAGCTGTTCATCTAGACGTCTCCTTTGTTGAAATCGTGACCATTTTAAAATGATTACATGTGGCTTTGTTAATATCACACAATAAGAGAATAATTGTGGAATCTGATTGCGTTGAAGTAGTGAATCCGATTTGTAAATGTAGCAGGCCTCAGAGTGAGATAGCTCGATGGCTCGATGAAATATGGGTTGTTTTGCATTTATTTGATGATATTTCCTTTGCCCACATTAACAGAAACTGTAATATCCTACCTGATTATTTAGCAAAGGAAGCTAAAATGAATAAGTTGTTTAGTATTTGTTTGCATGAGTTTGATCATATCCTCCATTTAGCAAGGTAGGATTGTATTTCTACTTCTGCCCATAAGGCCTATTGGACCTTGTTAAAGTTAAGGTTTTACTCCATAAAATTTTAAAAATTTAGAGTCTATAAAACATTGTTTAAACTATAAGATTCTATTAGATACAAATTTAAGAATTGAAGATTTAAAATTATCCTTCTTTTTTTTTTTTTTTTTTTTTTTTTTTCACTTTTTGACAATATGTGTGCTAAACTTGTAATGTTACTTTCATATAAATTTTTTTTAATACATTGATATATTATATTAAGTAGTATAATTCCAAAATTATAACAAATCATTGTGGAATTATCAACCTAAGTATATAAGCAAAGAATAAAATTTTAAAATTTTTTGTTATTTTTAAAATAGAACAAAGTTTTTTTGTTTTTCAATTGATTTATCTAAATTAATTTATTGAAGATTAAAAAATTGTGTGTATATATGAAAAATTAGAAGTTAAAAATTAACTAAATTTTAACATGTTCCAACCAATCAAACTTAAGATAGTTACATTCCGCCCTTGGTTTGAGGCTTGAGTTTATAGTTTAGTTTCATTTTTTTGGAAAGTCCTAGCCCCGAAAAAAAAATCAAATGCTATCTTAGTACCAACTCCTTACATTCATTATTTGACACATCATTAAATGATTTATTAATTTATCATTTATGTAATTTGTAGATTTACATAATTCTATAATTTATTAATTCATTATTTATTTATTTGATAGATTTATATAATTCTTTGATATTACTATTGTGACAAATAATGAATAGAGGCCGTATAAAATTTTTTCTATATTATAGTAGTACTAAAAATTCTCTTGTCCCAACCTCGTCATTTTCATCTTTTTTTTCTTTCAAATTTATGGTCATCATTCCATTTGTTGCTACTTTCTAATCCAATAAATGGTTTACTTTGACAATCATTCGCAAGTTACCTAGTTTAATTTTTGAAACTTGACTTTGATGGAAAATAGTTATTAAACCAAAAATTAAAAATTTAAATTCAAATAGTTATCAAACGAATTTTAATAATGTTATTATGTAAAATGGAGATCGAACTTTTAACTGAGACAAATTTAGCTATGCTCAGTTTTGACATTGGATTTTTGTGATATGTATGCATAGTTTTTAAAAATTTCTCAATTTTTTGGGGGGATAATCGTGGGTCCATTCAAGCCCAAATATGTTGAGATTGTTAAATTTGATTCACTCTCTATCTAAAAGTATACGAAACGATGATTTATTATTATTATTATTATTATTATTATTATTATTATTAAGTTTTTTTAGAATGGTGGGTAATTCAAAATCAAAATGGATACTTTACCGGCATAATTTTTTTAATTATAAAAAATAACTCAAAGAAAATATTTATCAAGAGGGCACAACATTTTAATCAAATTCAAGTAACTTACCAAATTATCTAGCAAAATAAATTTAGATAATTCAATGAAGTAATATACATTTTGTTGGAAGATTTTCAAAAATAGAAAAATAAAAAAACTATTTACATAAAATAATAAAATTTAATCTTCTTTGATAGAGTCTGATAGAGATTGACAGAAGTCTATTAAACTGATAAAAGTCTATCATTGATACTATGTGATAGATGCCAATAGAAGTTTATCAATATGTGATAGATGCTGATAGATGTCGATAGAAATCTATCAATATCTATCAGTATTTTTTTTATTTATGTAAATAATTTGACATTTTTTCTGTGTAAAAATTTTTCAATTTTGTTTGAGACAATAATTTATGTTAATAGAATTTTGGCTAAAGATTAGAGTCTCATATGTAAGATGAGCTTCAAGCATTATAAAATAGTTGTGGTTACCAAATAAATACTAAGTTGAATTTCAACTATTATTAATTAATTTATCAATATGATTGTGTTATAATTTTTTTTTGTATAATTATTCTTTTACAAATGGGATTGAAAGAGAGAGGATTAGATGTGTGATAGAAGGAGAGAAATTAAAAAATATATATATTAAAAAAAAAAAAAAACTGAAAGAAACTTGAAAGGATTTGTCCCACATCTGTCTACAGAAGATGGAAGAAATTTTGCCTATAAATTGGGCTTCCCCAACATAATATTAGTGTCTTTCTAGAGCCATACTTTTATTATGGGCTCTTACATTGGGCTTGGGCAGTGTTCAAACTTTATCAATAAATATATATTATAATATATATTATTATATAATATATTATTTTCCAAAATATCATTAAAATTTTGCTGAAATATCAAGATATATCAATTTCAAAATAATCAGCAATATCTGAAAAATCGAATTTTCACCTAATGTATCGAAATTTTAATTGAAAATTTAAACTATGGTTATGCGTATACTAAGATAGGTGGTAGGGATATTACATGGACATAATGTGGAAAGGCAAACCTTAAACCCAAAGAAATTCCAAAATAATAAAGAAAGACTAATTTGAGAAAGAAACCAAAAACCATTGAAGAGATTTGTTAAGACATAAATGAGTCCAAGGCCCAAATATTTAATGCTTGTTATTATTATATTTTTCCAGTATGGGCATTGAAAATGAAGAATAAAACTAAAGAAAGCAACCAATATTTTAGAGTTTTGTTTGACCTAAAAGAAGAAAATGTTGGATAAGGATTGGCTACATAACCACTAAATATATTCATCTAGATTAGGTCTTTGATCTTGTCCACTCCAAATCCACATTTTCCCTTTCAATCTTTCTTTTTAATAAAAAAAATAAAAAAAATAAAAAATTAGTGCAATTGGAAAAGCAACATAACTCTTGCAGAAACCCATACTTGTGAAAGATATAATTCTGCAAATTAGCTCCTCAATTTTTTAACTATTGCTTTTGTCCTCTATGTTTATATATAATATATCTAAGGAATTAAAACAAATCAAATAATTATTTTAAATGATAAAAATGGTTGAAAATGTTTTCAAATATAGCAAGATACAATGACAGACATTTATTAGTGTCAGTGATAGATACTGATAAATGTCTATCAATATGTAACATAGATACATAGTGACTGTTTGATATGTTTGTGAATAAGTTGACTCATGTTCCTATATTTGAAAACAATTTTTTTAAAAAATATTTTTAGCATTGTTTCAATTTAATCTCTATTATTATTATTGTCTAAAACATTTTAATTTCATTATTTATGTTTTAACATTAAAAAATATGATTTTTTTATTATTCATATAATTCATATCTACATCATTAATATTTTGTTTTCCATATTTCTTTATATTTTTATGACAATGTAGAAATATTAATTCAATCCTTCTCTCAATATTGAACTAATAAATATGAAAACATTCCATGGAAATTTAACACTCTAATTGTATTATTTTCTAGATATGTATACATTTGATTTCTTTATTCCAATGACCATTGTGCAAATTTCATTTTCTCATGGCTTGATGATTTGCATTATCTAAAGGAACAACTAACAAATTGGTAACAAAAGTCGAAACTTTCTCTTACAATCATTGACTCATTTTTCTTTTCCAGTGTCAACTTAGATCATGGATTAATGATCCCATTGAATATGCCTCCAAATCTAACCTAGAGAAGTTAGTTTTATTCAACTTACACTACTATAAAATTGGATTTTAATGTCGGTTTAAAACTAATATTATAGAGGTATAATGTCGGTTGAAAATCGATATTGAAGATCGTGTTATAAAAGATCTTCAATATCGATTATCTTCAATGTCAGTTTAAAACCAATATTATAGATGACCAGGATTTCAATGTCAATTATCTTCAATGTCATCAATGTCAGTTTTCTACTAACATTGAATACTCTCTTCAATGTCGGTTTTCAACTGAGATCGAACATCATCTTTCACGTCGGTTTCACCTATTTTTATTGATAACTATCCATTATTAAATGTCTATCATGATTTTGTTATTGAAAAAATAAAAATACATATACTTTTTTTTTTCTGCTTATGCACGCGCAAATGAATAATATTTTTCTTTTATCTGTATATGCACAAAATAAAATCTTAATTGCTATTATATATACAACTCAACTTTCAGCAAATACAAAAGTTAACTAATACACACCAAAGAGAGTTTAAGTTGTATGACTAAGTAACCTATCAACAAGTTACATTGACTAGTATATACATAAAGCTCAAAAACCTAAAGATCTAGAGAGTTGTTTGTCTATCTTAGAGGGTCATATAGATACATCCAACAAAAACAAGAACAAAACTAAAATAATCGTACAATTGAATCTCATCATACCAACAAAATCCTGCCAATCTGGAGTTTTACCAACGACAAAAGAAACATATCTTTGCTTAGCTAGAGAAAACTATAGTTAAAAAGTAAACATCAATACAAAATTTAGATTATTCAACATGATATTTTCACCAACTGATATATTGTAAATTTTCATCTTCATTTCTTTAGAAAACTCTTGACTAATTAATCGGAGAGAAAGTTAACATAAAGACTAGTTTGAAGGCACTCACCATGATTTTCGATGAATAGAGAAACATGTATTCAACAATAGCTCCAAACCTATACGTAGGTACCATCGCAAGAACTAACCAATATAGCACCAAACAATTCTCTAAAAGTTCTCATACAACACCATAAAAAAGAATGGTTGCAATAACCCATAACCATAAAGAGCAGTGCTTCCATAAGCTAAGATTTGAACTGAAAAGAACAAAAGAACTTTCAGAAAACAGCATGGTAAATACTTCAAAACTACGAGTTGAAAGACTAAGGAATAAGGTACCAACCACACATGCAAACAGTTCCTCCAATAAACTGGAGGAATTTGGTTTCTTCTTGTTTGTTTTCTATCGACAACATCAAAAGTCTAGCACGCAAGATAAAAATTAAAGTTGAAAATTTTTTATATTAGAAAAAAACACAGAGGAACCGTATAGACAATGAATAAGAATAATCGAACTTGATATAAGAAAAGGAGCAACCCATGAGAAAAATAAACCCCATCTAAAAAGACTAAATTGTTCATCTTTAAAATTGAATCAATAAGAATTTGGCTAGCTATAATTCAAATGATATGATAGATCTTAAAGCAAAAACCATTTCAGCTTTCTTTTTTGGTAAAAACTATTTAAGCTTTCACCCTTCAGTAATTGGTTTTCTATACAGGAATTCATGATATCTAATTTTAGACAAAATCCATAATCTAACCTGAGTACCAAATGCCTTCAATATGTTTCCACGCTCTTTCTCCATTTGAGCTCGGGCTCGTCCATAATTTAATGCAACTTTTGATAACGTGTTACCACTAATGCATGTATTTTCAGCATCATATTTCCTTCTATTCTTTGACAACTTTGTTCCTATAGAATAAGATGAGCATAAACAGAACAATGTCAATGTGCTCTAAATGACCTCTTGGAGATATCCTATAAAAGGTTGTGGGAGAGTCAAGGAGATAAAGAGTGATGTACTTGTTTTCTGTGGGTTAGACTTCAATGAATGGTTGAGATTTTAAGTGCCTCGTGAATTTTCCAAGCATCCAGATTGAGATTCACTCTTTTCCACAAATTTACAAGTTCTTCAAACTCCTAATACCTTAGTCTTGTAGTGAGAAAAAACATGCATTCTCCCTTTCAATTCATTTTTATTACTCAAGTAAATTATTCAAATAGCACATTGTAACTCCCATACAGACACAAATTACTCAAAACCATTTATAGGGCTTAATCAATTGATAGTAACTCCTCATTTAGAGGTGAGATTCTGTAGCATATGCAACTATCTCCAAATATTTTAATTTTTCAAACGAGTTTCATGTCTGAAAAAAGGTTAAAACACCAGGTTTTAAAAGAATCGATCCATGATCCAAGCCTTATAAACTTATCCGCGATAATCGAAATTCTTAACTCACTCAACCATTCAAATCCATCTATTCGTCGAAACTACAAAAAAGTTTGCTTCAAATCCTCCTTTGTAACATTAGGATCCAAGTTACCAACAAAGATGCACAAAACACATTATTGTAAGAGATGAGCATAAAATAAGCATTTTAAGTATATGAATTGCATAAAATCGATAGAGTTAAGAACAAAATCATAGCTATTTTTGAGAGCTACCATAATTCCAAGATTTGGAAGAAAAGATAAAAACTGATATAACCCTACATACCTAATCCACAGTGAGAAGTTCAAGCTTTGCCTTTTCTCCAACAGCTTCGCTAATCAAATTTACTGTTAAAGAAGACATAGTTCAAAGAGCTACAACAATAAAGAAGTTAGAATTATATTAAAGGTAATAATAGTCGGTTATTCTAACTTTGGAATGTAAGCATTTTCAAAACATGAAAATATAAGAAAGAAAAGTCAGCAATTGATAAAAAGGTAAGAATACCTAATTGTGTAAACGAGTAACATAGTTTGAAGTCTATAATTGCTATAATCACTTATACTTAACATAAACGAACTGTTTCAATACAAGAATACATACTTTTGAGAGATTTTAGCAGTATCAATACAACACTAAATGATACAAAAACTAAAACTATAGAGAAGAAGAGCATATAAATGGCACATAAGAACACAGACCCCAGAATCCAGTATTCAAGAGGTAATTTGTATCAAGCTCAAATTCAGATGCTCCAAGATTCAATTTCAATGAAAGTCTTAGCATAGAGACAATATCAATTTTGCCTATAAGCAATGTAATTAGCTAAAGTAATTAATAAAGCAGCTTTATCAGGATCAAACCCAGAGAGTTAATCTTGAGCTTCTCTGTTCAATTTTTGAGCAAATTCCCTTGATTTTTCAATTCCTATGAGTTTAGGATATGTAACTGATGAAAATAGAAGATGAAGGAGAATAGAAACACACGAATAATTTACATGGAAAACCCTAGGCTAGGGAGAAAAAACCACGATCTAGACTAGTTCTTTATTATTCAATTGATACAGAAATACAGGAAGACTTGCTCAAATAAATAGACAGAGGAAGCCCTAGGCCCATAAAAGAATTACAAATAAGCCCCTAGGGCAAACCAACCCTTTTCGACACTCCCCCTCAAGTTGGGGCATAAATATCAATCAGACCCAACTTGATGATACAATAATCAAAACTCTGTCTTAATAACCCCTTTGTAAGGACATATGCAATCTGCTGATTAGAAGGGATGTAGGGAATGCATATGCACCCATTGTCCGGTCTTTCTTTGATGAGATGTCTGTCAATTTCGACGTGTTTGGTCCTATCGTGCTGAACCGAATTGTTGGCAATACTTATTGCTACTTTATTGTCAGAAAACAATTTCATTGGAAGCTCACTGTCTTGTCGAAGATCTGTCAACACTTTTTTCAACCAGATTTCTTCACATATCCCTAAACTCATGGCCCTGTACTCAGCTTCTGCACTACTTTTGGCAAAAACTCCCTGTTTTTTACTTCTCCAAGTGACCAGATTGCCCTAGACAAAAGTGCAATACCCAGACATAGACTTTCTATCAACAGCAAACCTAGTGCAGTTTGAATCAGTATATGCTTCTATGCTATGTTTACTTGACTTCCTGAACAGTAGGCCCTTACCAGGAGTGACCTTCAGATATCGTAGAATGTGTTCGACGGCTGTTATATGTTCCTCGTAGGGAGCTTGCATGAACTGACTGACAACACTCACGACATAAGATATATCAAGTCTCGTGTGAGATAAATATATCAACTTCCCGACTAATCGTTGATATCTCTCTTTACTGACAGCAGCTCAATTGTTAACATTGCTCAGTTTGGCATTATACTCCGCAGGGGTGTCTATAGGTTTACACCCAGTCATTCCTATTTCTTTGAGGAGATCCAGAGTATACTTTCGTTGTGAGACAGAGATACCTTCCTTCGACCGAGCCACCTACATCCTAAGGAAGTACCGCAATTTTTCCAGATCTTTAATTTCAAATTCTTCAGCCATCTTTGTTTTACGTCTCATAATTTCATCAGTATCATCACCGGTCAATATTATGTCATCTACATATACAATAAGTACTGAGATCTTTCCTGAACTAGAATTCTTTGTAAACAACGTGTGATTTGAGTGCCCCTGATCATACCCCTATGTTTTAACAAATGTGGTGAATTTGTCAAACCAGGCTCTTGGAGACTGTTTCAACCCATACAGTGACTTCTTCAATCTATAAACCCGATGCTTAAACTGGTTCTCGAACCCAGTTGAAGGGCTCATATAGCTTCTTCTTCGAGTTTTCCATTAAGAAACGCATTCTTCACATCCAATTGGTAGAAAGACCAATCTTTATTAACAGTACCAGATTGTATTGAGTTTGGCCACAGAGGAGAATGTCTCAGAGTAATCAATACCAAAGGTTTGAGTAAAGCCTTTGGCTACCAGTCTCGCCTTGTATCTGTCAATCGAGCCATCAAATTTGTACTTAAAAGTAAAAACTCATTTACATCCAACCGTCTTGTGCCCCTCAGGAAGAGCAATCTATTCCCATGTCTCATTTTTTTCTAGAGCTCTCATTTCTTCCATAACTGCAGCATTCCACTTAGGAGCTTTGATGGAAACATGTATATTACTTGGAACCATTACCGTATCTATACTGGTAGTGAGAGCCTTAAACTCAGGAGATAAGTTACAATATGTCATGTAACTATGCATAGGGAACTTCGTACATGACCTAGTCCCTTTTCTCAAGGCAATGGGAAGATCGAGAGACGCATCATGGCTTTCCTCTTATCCAAGTTTCTTACTGCAGCTAACCGTCTGATCTATGGATATTTCTTTAGAAGGACTTCCCACATAATCGCCTTCCTTTCTACTATTCTCGTTTGTTGGAGTTATTTCCCCAACGTTGTTCTTTCCATCAGTTTCTTCATCCTCTTCAATTCCTTCTATTTTCTCATCACTATCACCAATTTCTACATCTCTGTCCACTCTACAATTATTAGTCTCAATATAATCATCAGTATCACAAACAGGGATGTTCATTACTGGGGCTGAGACCGAGTTAGACTCATGAACTAGAGCCGGAGAAGCGACAGGCGACACTATTTCCTTCCTAAGATTCTTCCTATAGTATATTATCCAAGGGACTTAATTAGTGGGAAGAATAGGACCAGGATGTTTAGGTCCAGCGACACCTCTAGGGGAATGGAATACGTGGACCAGTTAACCTCTTCACTAGAACTTTCCCCCTGAAGACAACTAATGGGAAAGAAAGGCTGATTCTCGAGAAAGGTGACATCCATAGACATAAAGTATTTTCGAGACGAGGGATGATAACACTTGTACCCATGTTGATGGAGAGGGTACCCAACAAAGACACGTTTCTAGGCATGAGGAGTAAATTTCGTATGGTTGGGACCGTGGGTATGGACGAAGAGAACACATCCAAAACCCGTAGAGGTACGTTAGGGATTAATCAGGTGTTAGGATACGACTCTTTGAAATAGTCAAGGGGAGTATGAAAGGCTAAGACACGAGAAGGCATGCGATTGATAGGGTGGGCTGCAGTGAGGATAGCATCACCCCACAGATAGGAAGGAAGAGAGGTAGATATCATAACAGAACGAGCGACCTCTACCAGATGCCCTTTTTCCTCTCGGCTATTCCGTTTTGCTAGGGAGTATAGGCACACAAGCTTCGATGAATTCCTTTAGAGGCTAGGAAGTCCTGAAACTAATTATTAACGAACTCACGACCATTATCACTTTGTAAAATGGAAATTTTTGTGTTGAACTGGGTTTCTACGGTCGCATAGAATTGTTGGAAAACAAAGGACACCTTAGACTTATTGGTCAAAAGAAAACCCTAGGTCAGTCTGATGTGATCTTATGACAAACCACCGTTTTCCTGTAGAGGTAGTGGTTGGTGAGGAACCCCAGACATCATTGTGGATAAGACTAAAAGGTTTGGACAGTTTGTAAGGCTGAGAGTGAAAAGAAATACAACTTTGTTTAGCCCAGATACACACATCGCAAGGTAAGAATGATAGATTAATATTATGAAATAAATGAGGAAAAAGATACTTCATATATTGAAAATTGGGATATCCCAGACGGTAATGCCATAACATAAAATCGGTTTCAGCAATAGAGAAATTCAAAGAAATAAAACTAGTCCTATAACCATCCCTAAAGGAAGTTTCATCAGTCAGGAAATAGAGCCCTCTATCGTGCCAGATAGTGCCAATCGTCATCCCCGAGCTCATATCCTAAAACAAAACAATGTCGGATGAGAAAACAGTCTGATAGTTCAGGTCCTTTGTAATTTTACTGATAGATAATAAGTTGTATGAAATTCTAGGAACATGCAACACGTCACGCAATATTATACCCACAAAAGGAGAAAGATGTCCTTTTTCTGCGATGGGGGAAAAGAACCCATCTGCGATTCTAATCTTTTCATTTTTGGTGCTCAGGTGATATGATATAAAATGATCAGAAGAACCGATCAGGTGATCTGTTGCTCCAGAATCCACAATCGATGGTCGTTTTCTCCATTAATGCTAATAAAACCAAAGGACTGAGTCGTACCTGAATGTGCAATTGTACTGACCTCGACAACATTTAAGTTACTCTAACCGTCAGCTTGAAGTTAAGTCGAGGCCTTGTCATTCGCCAAGGCGCTTACCAGAGCACATCTATGAACAGTCTTGTCCTGTGACTGACATCGTCTGAAATTTGGAGGTTTTCCATGCAACTTCCAGCACTGGTCTTTCGTGTGCCATGGTTTTTTGCAATGCTCACAAATAGGTGGAGGTTTCTTGTCAATGTCAGATCCGGAGGACTTGGTGGCAAAAGCAGCAACCTCAGTAGATGTAACTACTGAAATATTCATTTCGCTAGACCTGTGTTCTTCCAGGTGTAATGCAGAGCACACCTTATTCAGTGACGGTGTAGGATGTTGGCCTAATATCCTGCTACGAACACTGTCAAGCTTCGGATTTAGCATAGCCAGAAAATCATACACTCGATCAGCTTCCTCAATTTTGGAATACTGCATCCCATCATGTGTACATTTCCAGATAATCTCATGGCATAAGTCCATTTATTGCCATAACAGGGATAATTTGTTGAAGTACGACATTACGTCCATAGTCCCTTGCTTACATTCATGGACTTACTTGCGTAAGGTATAGAGGCGGGATGCATTCTACTTCTTTGAATACAACTGTTGTACTACATCCCAAATGTCTTTGGCAGTTGTCGTATAAAGTAACAGTTTGCCAATTTGAGGTTCCATGCTACTCACCAGAACTGACCGTAGTAATGAATATTCTTCTTTCCAGATGCGTTCTTGGGGGTTACCGGGTTCAGGTTTGGGTATCTCCCCAGTTAGGTAGCCAAATTTTTGTCTTCCTTCCAGAGCCATTCTGATGGATTGTGATAAGGAGAAATGATTTTGGCCATTCAACTTTTCTCCAATAATAATTCCTACAGAATGTCCCATTGATCTAGATAACAAATTTGTAGTAGGTAAAGAATGGAAAGAGTTTACCGGGTTCTCAGAGCACAGCTGTAGATTGGACGACTCCTGTTGAGCACTTTACAAGTTCGTGCCAAGAACCGACCCAAGATCCGCGAGTTTTTGCGGAAGAAATACAAATCTTTTTTTAATCTCATAAGAACACACCCCATTCACATTTGTCAGAGAGTTCGCCGAAAAACTGACAGAACCCACGCCGCTGCAGTCAGAATGGATTGGCTGATCCACCGGTGGCTGCTGGTTAGAGACAACCCTGACGAAGCCACAATTGGTCGAACCAAGGAAATCGTCGCAGCTTCCTGTCTGTACCTGAGGGTCAACCGTGAAAAATGTCTGTTGTGGTTGAGTCTGGACGCCGTCGACGGATCTGGTGTGCGCGGAAGGCTGGGCTTCGATCAGATCTGGTCATCGAACCTCGTCTGCATCCGAGAGGTCGACGAATCTGCTGCTGAAGTAGGGTTGGGCGTCAATCAGATCTAGACTCCAAAATCCGTCTGCACCTAGGAGATCTACAGCTCCGATGGGATTTTTTCTGCACATGATCGGAGTGTCGTCGACGTATCAGGGCTGGATGCATTACTCCGCGGCTAGCCACGACTCAGTCTGTCTGCAATCCTCCATGGTTGGGCGTAACCCGATCTTTCCGTCGATGGATTGGGTTGTTTGTCTCGTGGCACTCATTTATTGAAGAAGACGTGGTAAGACAGTCTCTAGGTACTATTGGACAGCTTCCTTAATCATGTTAGCTATCTCGGAATTGGTCGTCGAAGGAGACTCATCCATGGTGGCTAGGGTTTCGTTGCCTTGCATTGATACCATGATGAAAATAGAAGAGGAAGGAGAATAGAAACACACGAATAATTTACGTGGAAAACCCTAGGCCAGGGAGAAAAAATCACGATCTAGACTAGTTTTTTATTATTCAAGTGATACATAAATACAGGAAGACTTGCTCAAATAAATAGACAGACAGGAAGCCCTACGCCCTTAAGAGATCTACAAATAAGCCCCTAGCCAAACCAACCCTTTTGACAGTAACTTTATCAACAACTAAATCCTTCCCAGCAGTTTTCCCCAATTCGTTTGAAGATTTTGTTACATCCAGAATATCATCCACAAGCTGAAATAGAATCCAACGTACCTGACGAAATTCTTATTCGACTCACCGCTGAAGATGGCTCTAAGAACCACCATTGCTTCCAAAAGCGCAACGATTTTATGCAAATGGATGAACTCAAGCTACTCAAGGCCAACATCGGCCGCCACTTCGGAATTAATGTCAACAACTTGGCTGGCGTCAAGGCCTAAACGAACATAAAATAGAATCATTAAGCACTCTAATTAACTTAATTTGAGTTCTTCAAGCTAAAAACAATTTTTCACAAAAGAGGGTTTCTAAAATATATACCTTTGTAGATTCCCTCTTGATCCTTGCTAAACTCCACGAATTTGATCTCCAAATTTCTAGCAGACCACCAAGATAAACTTCTCTACTATTCTCAACCTTGAATTGAGTGGTGGAAACTCTAAATTGAGAGGTATAGAGGTTGGGTTTGGAGAGGGTTTGAGAGAATTTAAAAAAATTTCAGAATTTTCAATTAATTCAACATGCATTCCCTTCAAATTTCTGAAAAATGAAGTATTTAACATGTTTAAACATGCAAGCACTCAAACATTCAGCTGATTGACAATTCAATTAGCATTAAGTGAGTGCGCAAGGTGTTGAAATTTGGAAATATCTACTAAAAAACCCAATGTTGGATGTTTCTACTCAAATTAAAATTTAATTTTAATATATATATATATTTAAATCTAATTAATTTTACTTTAAAATTAATTTAAATAAAAAAATAAAATCCAATTCTAAAAATAGAATTTTATAAATTAAAATTGTTTTATTAATTAATTAACATATTTAATTAATAATTTAATATCAAATATTAAATTAATAAAAAACCTAATTCAAACATGAATCTCTATTCATGTAATCAATATTTAAATTAATATTTAAATATTTTAAATTCTTCAATTTCATTTAATTTTAATAAAAATTAAATGTTTAATTATATCGAATATAATTATTCAAATCCTAAAAATTGAAATTGAAAATTTCAAATTTAAACCTAATTTTGAATTTGCACACTTCAAATTGCTCAATATTATAATCCAAGGTTTCATGTTTTACAAGCTAGTAGAGGGATCTTAAGGACCTACAAATCATGAGCTCTAACGATTTGAGATTAATCGGCTAAACTCTTTAAACCGAATTAATCAATATTCGTTAACGACCGAGACATACCACTATAGCTCAATAGTTGCACTCTCTTTACTGTAGATATATTTATGTCCACTTCATTTAACCATAATCAATAAGTCGATCCTTCACAGATCATTCGTATTTACAGCTAGGTCAAAAATACCGTTTTACCCTTGTAAATATATCTTGCTCCTTAAGCTTCCACTGATCCTCTATTGAACAATTGATTTATAGTCCAACTAATAAACCATGTCCCTCTCGGTTATGAGAGGGTAGGGCCCTTACGTTCAAGACCAAGAATCAGTACTTAAGGAAACAACCTATCTACTAACCCTAAAACGGGTAGGAGTGTATTCCATCTTGCAAGACTATGTACCTAGCTATCTATCCGGTCTTATCCCCAAAATGAGAGGTTTGTCGAGCAGTGCTGTTGAACTACTCTCACCTATGCAGATAAAAAAAAAATCTTGAATAAATAGGAGTTTATAGTTAGCTCAGTATTAAGATCGAGTTACCCTAGGTCATCGAATTGAAATAGTCAGTTTTAATAATAAACGATCGTTATAAAGAAAAATTGATTATTTCTTGGTCCTGTCTTATGCAAAACTCTTTTGCATAAGTGCCCCAACTCGCATGTCTCCACATGAACGATTTCAGGATCACATCGTTTGTATCAGGATACAAAGTTAGCCGCATCCACAATGTCCAAAGGATGAGGTACCCAATCTCATCCATATACTTATAGACCTTTTTGGCTATATCTTACAACTTGATCCTCTTTTATGTCTCTACATAAAGTTACAGTATTCATACTATAGCCATGGATTCGTTTATTGAATTTTATAACATAATGCAATATCAATTTCAATAACATTTTTATTGAATAAATTCTTCAATAATACTTTTATTGATAAATAGAATATGTTTCCATGATTACAAACTACAAGTTTTAGAACATTTCGAACATTTTCCCATTTGGACTAAAACTCTAGTGAGTTTCAAATATACAATGTTGAGAAAAGAGAAAATACAATAAACTAGGACACCTTTATGCCCTTGATATTCTCCCACTTGCCCTAAATTTATGAAGCTCGTAGTGCCAGTCTAACCAGGTGACGCTCAAACACTTGAGTCATGAAGGCCTTCGTAAATAGATCAATAAGATTATCTTCAGAGGCTATTTTTTAGTCTATTACGTCCCCTCTATATACTATCTCCCTGATGAGATGGTACTTTCTCTCGATGTGTTTTCTATGTTTGTGGCTCCTTAGCTCCTTTGAGTTAGCAACTGCTCCACTGTTATCATAATACAGGGTGATCGGCAGATGCATATTTAGAACCACTTCCAAATCCATCAGAAATTTTATGAGTCATACTACTTCTTTACCTGCTTCACATGCAACTATATATTCTGCCTCCATCATGGAATCAACAATACAAATCTATTTTGATGCTTCTCTACACTATTACTCCTTCGTTAAGAGTAAATATTGATCTTGAAGTAGATTTCCTAGAATCTACATCAGTCTAAAAAGCAGAATCAGTGTATCCCGTAAGTATCAAATCCTTAGGACCATACATGAGCATATAGTCCCTTGTTCTTCGAAGATACTTGTGGATGTTCTTAACAGCAGTCCAATGGTTATGTCCAGAGTTGGACTGAAACTTGTTAATTGATAACTTGTAGAAACACAAGTTATTGTGGCTCAAAAGTTGGAACAATTAAAGTCTTTAATGATAAAATCTCATCATTTTAAGAGAAAACGCATGGAATTACTCGAACACTATCAAAATCATGCAAAAGAATGTTTATTGCTAAAATACTGCGGCATTAACGCATGATATTGTAGGATCTCAACAAAAATCTAACGTGTGATTAAGAAAACTGTCGCAGGCAAAGTCTAACGCATGGGGCATGCGTCGGAAGGATTCAACGCAAGGAAGATTCATTGATTTAGGCTGTTTGTGTCAAATCACCACTTATAAGCATGGGCATCTGTAGCGCGCGACATCTAAAAAGCATCTGAGTGTCAGGCGGCAGACCAGGGTATGGAATTTAATGTTACCCATCATCAAGTTGGAGAAGACCGACGCCTATAAATAGAAGAAATCCCACAACATGAAAAAATCTTAATCTCTTAGCTCATTGCATAATTCTGAAATTTTGAAACCGTAGAGTTGTGTTATGATGACAAGAATAACAAGAGGGAAGAGAACCACCACCATCGCCGATCGAAAAGCGGAGGAAACTAAGCTCGAGAGAGACATTTCTTCCAATTCTTCCACAAGTGATTGTACACAAACTAGAATTGAGCCAAAGAGGACAAGAGATTGTACTCTGCAGCTTGACTCCTTTCATTTCATTTTACTTATCGTTTTCATCTTCTCATTTGATTAAGTGTTGGTTTTGTAAAGACAATCAGTTTATTTATAAATGCACATATTTGATCTATCATACTTTAGCACTATTTATTTCTTGGTTATGTTGGATGAATCTATAACTTCATGCAAAATTCCATTTCGAACGTTTAAGCCAACTAAATCAATTGGTGAAAGCAGCTTTAGTTTAAATTATTCGAGAGAATAAATAAGCCAGCACGAAGTTAGAAACGCTTAGTACATCTAGAGATAGACGCACTGGTGTTTTATTGCATAATGTGATTGACGCATACACCCTAGAGATAGGTATTGTATGATATTCGCATTGAGAAATGTCGAATAGAGTCTAACGCATAAACAAAGATAAACAAGTCATCTCATTCGCATCATATTCTGGTTCGTGTACATGTAACTTAGATTGACGCATATCACTTGCATCAAACACCATTTTTCACACGACCCCTTATCCTCTACTTGACCCTTTTGTATCTTCTTTCACACATACACAGCAGGTTAGTGTAAATAACTCATTTCTATAGTCACTTAGGATATTTCTACAATAGTTACAATGTCATGCGTCCCTGAGTTTGACCCTTGACTTACCAGGAACCTAAGTTGGATTTATATTTAGATTTGAGTCAAGAAAACTTGAACGTCTATAGAGGAATGTCATGCGTCCTGTTGCACATCACTAATGCATCAACACGTCACTAACGCATCATAAACGCATCAACGCATCATTCACATTTACACTTATTTTTCCAATTAGCTCGAATCACGAAATCAACGAACAAGTTTTTGGAGCCGTTGCTAGGGATTCAGCAACAAAACTAACCAGAAATTTTGCTTGTATCTTTTGTAGGAAAACTACAACTGAGGGAGTATTACGAGCTAAGTCGAAGCTTGTAAAGGTTTATGAGTAAGGAAAGCACTCTTGAACTTGTATATGACCCCGAAGTTGAAAGGACCTTCCAATGAAGAAATCGATCTAATCGTTGTCGTTGGTTAAGGCAACAACAACTCAGACAACAGACCAGGCAACAACAAATGGCGGACGAATAAGCGAATCATAACTTAGCTCAACAACTAGCCCACGCTGCGCAAAATCCTATAATAATGACAAACAGTAGTACGCGTCCCATGCGAGAGTATGCGTCTCCTGTGTTGTATGATTTCTCACCAGGGATCATATATCCAACACCAGATGGGACAAGATTTGAGACTGTCTCTTATACACATCTAGATGTGTATAAGAGACAGCGTGTAACTCGTTTGTGATTCCTTGAATCACTCCAGAAGCTATCAGGCTATCTTTATTCCCATATTCTCTGCATGACGACGCAAAGCAAGGCTCTTATACACATCTAGATGTGTATAAGAGACAGGTTTGTGATTCCTTGAATCACTCCAGAAGCTATCAGGCTATCTTTATTCCCATATTCTCTGCATGACGACGCAAAGCAATGGGTAAGTTCTTTGGAGCCTGGAGAGATCACGACCTGAGAAAAGTTGGTAGAGAAATTCATGCAAAAATACTTCCCACCCACCACAAATGCAAAGAGGCGGAGAGAGATCATAAACTTCGAGCAAGAAGAAGCTGAAACCTTGAATGTCGCATGGGAGCACTTTAAAGGATTAGTCAAGAATTGCCCCAATCATGGATTACTGTTAACCATCCAGATGGAGACTTTCTATGGCGGATTAAACAGAGCGTCTCAAATGGCAGCTGACGCAGCTGCAGCTGGCGGTATCATAGACAAATCTTATAGTGAAGCTAAGGAAATACTGAACCGCATAGCCAAGCATAATATGGAATGGGTGGATGACACTTACGACGCAAGAGTAGAAAGAAAGAGGCGACCTCATAATGTGAATTCTATTAACTCTAACGCAATAGCCAGCTCTCTGCACAAGTGGCTACTATTACAAACCTTTTGCAGAATATGTCACTGGGGAATGCATCAAACCCGCAAAAGGTAAATCAGGTAGAAACATTCGTACAGCCCATGGTTAGCTGTGTGGGCTGTGGAGATCCCCATTCCTACTTTGATTGCCTACAAAATTCGCAATCGGTATGCTTTATTAAAGATAACCCATTTTCAAACACCTATAATCCTGGATGGAAGAACCATCCAAATTTCTCTTGGGTAGGTAATCAACAGGAGCCACACCACCCAGGGGTAAACCAGCAGCAAAGGCAAGAACCACCGTTTGGATTCCAGCCAACGCAGCAGCCGCACCAATAATCTTTTAATAGAGGAGGACATGCATCGAGTTCAGCATCTCCCTTGAAAACCACTTAAAGGAGTATATCGCCCAGAACGACGCATTGCTAAAAAGGCAGGCGTCTTCCATCAGAACTCTAGAGATACAGGTGGGGTAGATTGCAAATGAGTTGAAGAATCGACAGCCAGGAGCCTTGCCCAGCAACACGGAAACCCCAGGGAATACCCACGGAGTAGTAGAGTTGATGCGGGAGGATGACACAAATACGTTCCTGTCTCTTATACACATCTAGATGTGTATAAGAGACAGACCCTACACAAAGCCCGCCCCACCACCGTTTATTCCAAATATTACGCCGGTGGGTGCGACGCATGACCCTATTCCCGTCGCTGTCTCTTATACACATCTAGATGTGTATAAGAGACAGGCCCACACCACCACCGTTTATTCCAAATATTACGTCGGTGGGTGCGACGCATGACCCTATTCCCGTCGTGCGTCCACTTCCCCCATTATCCATCCAACCCTT
>NC_052359.1:81512665-81529375 GCF_009727055.1 Benincasa hispida
CCAGGAGCCTTGCCCAGCAACACAGAAAACCTAGGAAATACCAACGAAGCAGTAGAGTTGATGCCAGTCACTAAGCTACGGACGCATATCGCCTGTAAGTTCCTTTTCGTCTTCTTCTGCTTTAATGTCGCCCTCTCCAATCCCTCGCTGAACCTCAAAAACTCCTTTTTCGACAATGCCTTCGCACGGCGGACCTTCCTTCATATCCTAGTGACCATCTCGGTCGAAACCCATCAAAACCACCACAAATTCGAAATCCTCTAAAACCCAACAAAAACCCAAAACCGCCGCAAAACCTAAACCCAAAACTCCCACTAAACCAACGCGGCAGTGTCTTTTTCCTCTGCAGCTGCCGAGAAACCTTACACAAAGCCCGCCCCACCACCGTTTATTCCAAATATTACGTCGGTGGGTGCGACGCATGACCCTATTCCCGTCGTGCGTCCACTTCCCCCATTATCCATCCAACCCTTAGCCACCATTTACTCCATTGAAGCAGAAGGAGCTAGCCAACCCCTTCAGTTGCCTTCACTCATTATCATTTCATATCCCGGGTCGCCGCATACCCCATTCAGCACCCCACCAATCACTCCCCCCAGGCCCAGCTTTAATAGTCCTACGTCAGAGCGAAATAGCGAAGAACTTGCGAAATTGGCTGGAAGAGACGAGCAAGAAGTTTTTGGAGCGATTTTGGCAAGTTTGAATCAGGGCCAAGTCAAAGAGGAACAAGTGATGCGTCCTGACCCAACCGATGCATCACTTGAAACTGATGAAGTGGTGCATTATACGATGATGCTTGAAGCAGAGTCGTAAAAAGAAGAAGAGAGAGAAAGGGAAGTTGGCCCGGACGCATCGCAACCTTGCCAATCTGATGTGGATGAAGGGCCAGCGAAAGGAAGAAGAATGATGAGAAAAGGAAAATTAATTTTGGAGGATGAAGAAGAGCAGTTCACATCTGGTCCTGTGGGTGCGACGCATGAGAGCTACTCAAGGTCTATAGTGTTGGAAAAAGAATTGGAGCAATATCAGCCCGCACGACAGGGGCGAAGGAAGTCAACCCTCCAAAAAGAGTTGGAAAATGAATTAAGGAAGCTGGCGCGGGAAGCCAAAGCACACGAGGCTGGCAAACGCAAGGTAACTGACGCATTACCTAAAAAAACCAAAGGAAGAAAGCGCCAGTTTAGTGACATCCTTGCCGAGAAGGGCTTCTTCCTCGAACGCAACCCATTGTCGCCATATATAATCGAAACTGTGGACGCAATGGGATGGGGTCAACTATGCGTTGGGCATACGAGGATTTGGCCCAACCTTTTCCACCAACTTTATAGCAGTGAGTTTGATATAGAGAGAAATACGGCGTTCGTTGATGGTGTTTTGGTGCGCTTCTCAGCTGACAAAATTAATGAAGTGTTCAATATTGCAAGTAACCCGGATGCAGAGGGAAATCGCATCTTAGAACATCCAACTCCAAGCCAGATAGAAGATGTGTTAAGAGTAGTGGCCAAACCTGGAAGCACATGGCAAACATCAAGAAATGGAGTAAAGATCTTAGCTTCCAGGAATCTGAAACCAAACGCAAACTTATGGTATTATTTGATTAAGAAAAGCATCATGCCTACAACGCATGATGAAACATTATGAAGAGAACGCATCCTGGCCACTTACTGTATCATGCAACATATTCCTCTAGACATAGGGAGGATAATAAGGGACCAGATCAAAGCCATTAAAGCAAAACCACAAGGACAACTTTATTTCCCTTGGCTGATCTGTGCGCTGTGTGAACGCGGGGGCATCCTTCTAGGGGCTGATTATGAGGAAATCGATGGTCTGATGGATATCAAGTTTCAAAAAATGAAGATTACGAAGCGGAGCATGCGTCTACTGATGAAGAAACGCGGCCAGACTTAAACATCTCTCTCCCAAACTCACCTTTGGCCCTGCAAGAAGGGATTCTTGATCCAACGCAACACAAGACCACCAATTTAGATCAAGAAATCCCTAGTCCCCTTCCTTCTCCCTTACAAGTTTCAATTCCAACTTTTGTACCGTCTCCAATTATTTTTAAACCAACTGGGTTAAGGTCAAGCAACGTAGGAAATCTTGAAGTCAGCCAACACCGCCACAACCATGCATTGATTTGACGAGTTGAAAACTTTTATTAGTGATCAACTCAAACTACTGGTTGCGTCCATTGAAACTCTTCAACAAAAAAATAGGGTTCTACGGGATTACTTGCGGCAGCAAACAAGAAGAATGCAAGACCAATTTGTCTACACCACGTAGTATATTAATCAGGTCTTGGTTGGAATGTTTGCCTTGCCACCGTTACGTACTCACCTAAAATTTTAAAATTTTGAAACTGTAGAGTTTTGCTGTGGTGACGAGAAAAACAAGAGGGAAGAGAACCACCACCATCGTCGATCAAGGAGCGGAGGAAACTGAGCTCGAGAAAGACATTTCTTCCAATTCTTCCATAAGTGGTTGTACACGAACTAGAATTAAGCCAAAGAGGACAAGAGATTGTACTCTACGGCTTGACTTCTTTCATTTCATCTTATTTATCGTTTTAATCTTCTCATTTGATTAAGTGTTAGTTTTGTAAAGACAATCAGTTTATTTATAAATTCACATATTTGATCTAACATACTTTTCCACTGTTTATTTCTTGTTTATGTTGGATGCATCTATAACTTCATGCAAAATTCCAATTCGAACACTTAAGCCAACTAAATCAATTGGTGAAAGCAGCTTTAGCTTAAATTATTCGAGAGAATAAATAAGCCAGCACCAAGTTAGAAATGCTTAGTACATCTAGAGATAGACGCACTGGTGTTTTATTGTATCCTGTGATTGACGCATACATCCTAAAGATAGGTATTGTATGATATTCGCATTGAGAAATGCTAAATAGAGTCTAACGCATAAACGGAGATAAACAAGTCATCTCGTTCGCATCATATTCTTGTTCGTGTACATCTAACTTAGATCGACGCTTGCATCAAACTCCATTTTTCACACCACCCCTTATCCTCTACTTGACCCTTTTGTATCTTCGTGCACACATACACAGCACGTTAGTGTAAATAACTCATTTCTATAGTCACTTAGGATATTTCTACAACAGTTACAACGTAAGGTCTGTGTTAGCTTTAATCTGAATCCCTGAGTTCGACCCTGGACTTACCAGGAACCTGGGTTGGATTTATACTTGGATCTGAGTCAAGAAAACTTGAACATCTATAGAGAAGTGTCATGCGTCCTGTTGCACATCACTAATGCATCAACGCGTCACTAACGCATCAACGTATCATTCACATTTACACTTATTTTTCCAATTACTTTATACAATACACTCCTAAGCTCGAATCACGAAATCAACGAACACTAACGATTCCAACTGCAAAACATATGTCGAGAATTTTGTATAGACATGTGTTTTACAATACTATTTCGTAGACAAATGAATTCTGTATCTAAAAGGCAACATACCCTTTTAAGACTTTTGCATGTTATATCTTGACAACATCTTGTCAATATAAGATGCATGAGATAGTGCTAGCTTTCTGTTCTTGCGATTCCAAACAATTTGGATTCCAAGAACATATTGGTCATCTCCTAAATCTTTCATTTGAAATTGAGATACTAGCCATCTATTTACATCAACAAAGAATCCTGTCTCATTCTTAATGAGCATGATATCATCACCATAAAGGACCAAGAATGCTACAGTCTTGTTGATTATCTTCTTGTAAACACAAGGTTCGTCAACATTCTGTTCAAAGTTATAAGATTTAATCGCAGTGTCATTTATATTTCAGGATCGAGATACCTGTTTTAGTCATAAATGGATCTATTAAGCTTGCAAACCTTTTGCTCTTGACCTTGTTCAATGAACCCTTCTGGTTGAGACATGTAAATACTTTCGTCAAGATAACCATTCAAAAGGCTGTTTTGACATGCATTTGCCAGATTTCATAATCATAGTAAGCAGCAACGGATAAAAGAATTCTAATGGATTTAATCATGGCAACAGTGTTAAGATTGGTGTCCTAATACTTCCGTAGTCTCGTCGTTTGTAATGATACACATTGTTTGATGAATAAAATAATTGTTATTTCATTCTAGCATTTACTCATATCCAATAAACAAAGCTCCATGGTTATCTTATGTAAACTGAAGCATGTATATGTGATATACAAGTGGATCATGACTTAAGTAATAACCTAAAAAGATATAGTATAAGGATTAAGGTGGGATACCTGATCCTGGTGACACTACGGATACACCCCGCTTTGTAGAGGTTTGCAAGTGTTGTAAACTACTACAGATGGTAGATCCTCACCATTCATGTGGAGTCATGCGAGCGGGGTGTCCTATACAAAGAGTTTGTATAAGATCAGACCACGAGATGACTAGACTCTGTATATAACGTCGTTGATACTAGAAACTTACATCTCACCTAATTGAACATAGGTGACGTGACCTCAATCTTGAGTCTTTTCGGATCTCTTGTCTTTGAGGGTGGTCCTTTGATTAGTATGGGTGAGAGTGGCCAGATTTCCAACTCAACATGTCTAACCTTTTCAGAGACTTGTCTGATCTGGGAGCTGGAAACTCACTTACACAAGATGGAATTCACTCATTTCCCGAAGCAGGGATAAGTAGAGAGATTGCTCCTTTAAGGGCTGATTCTAGGGCTTGAACATAGTGGTCACATGTTCTCTTTGGAAGAGAAGACTCAGTCATAGTAGGATTATGATTTATGTTCATTAGAGGGATTAGTGGTACTTAAGGAGTTAGATATAACTACAAGACATAACGGTTATTGGCCGAGCTGTACTTACGAACGATCTGTGAAGGGTTTTCACACTACTGATTGATTAAGATGGACACATAATATATCTGTGGTAAGAAGAGTTCAGCTGTCAGTCTTTAGTGGAGTGCCTAGCAGTTAACGTATGGTGGATTTCGTGACTAAAGAGTTTAGTCAGTTATTCACGTACCGTTGGAGTTTCGAGCTACATGTCCATAAAGGCCCCTAAGTAGCTCAATGGATTCAGTTGAGGATCAGTTCTTGATGTTGATTTGAAATGTTCATATTGACAAGAGGTAATTCGATTATATATGATATGATCGGTCTGATGTATGAGATACATCTAGTGGAGGATTAATGTAAATGAGATTTACATTAAGTACCATGGAAAATAAAAAGAACTACAGTTTGTATGTTTCATGAGATGAAATATTAAAACTATAGGTTATAAATATATTATGGTAAGTTAGTTATCATTTATATTTATAATAATATTAATTATTAGATAATTATATTTTTTCTCTAATAACCAATTGAGGAGCTGGGAACTCAATTACACAAGATGGAATTCTCTCCTTCCCCAAAGCAGGGGTAAGTAGATAGATTGCTCCCTTAAGAGCTGATTCCGGGTCTTGAACATAATGGCCACAACATCTCTTTGGAAGAGAGAACTCAGTCATAGTAGGACTATGACTTATGTTCATTAGAGGGATCAGTGGTACTTAAGGAGTTAGATGTAATTATAGGGGCAAAATGGTAAATTGGTCCAGCTATATTAACGGGCGATCTATGAAGAGTTATTGCACTGTTGATTGGTTGATATGGACACAAAATATATCTATAGTGAGGAAAGTGCAGTTTTGTCGGTCTTTAGTAGAGTGTCCAGCAGTTGACGGATGGTAGATCCCGTGACTAAAGAGTTTAGTAAGTTATTCACGTACCGTTGGAGCTTCAAGCTACAGGTCCATAAGGTCCACTTGGTAGCTCAATGATTCAAGTTAAGAATAGTTTTATTGTTGATTTGAAATGTTTAAATTGACAAGAGGAAATTCGATCATATATGATATAATCGGTGTGACGTATGAGATACATCAAGTGGAGGATTAATGTAAAATGATTTTACATTAAATACCAATAAAAAGAAGAACTATGGTTATTATTTTTCATCAGATGAAATCTTAAAACTATAGGTTATAAATATAATATGATAAGTTAGTTATCATATTATTTATAATAATATTAATTATTTGATAATTGTCTTTTTTTCTCTAATAACCAATTGAGTGGGAGGTTATTGATGGTTTCATGGTAACCGTGAGATAAAAGGAAAAATGTTTTCCTAATTTTAGTAAGATTTAGCAAGCTTGAGATTTTTGAATTTGAGATTTCCTCTCTCGGAAATATTCTCATGGAAGTTGTCAAGTAAATAGGATTTACTAAGCGACAGCTTGGATAAGTAAGCGATCGTGGAGTGTTTGTAGGTGACAAGCACGTAGCTAAACAATGAATTAAACGATCGCATAGCTTTTGCTAGAAGATCGCTTAGCTTTTCCTAAATGACCTATACGATAGGTCCTGTCATCCCCACCTAATCGTTTACACGATTGTTGTTTCCTTCGTCTTTCTCTCAAACCAAGTCCACACAGAATCCACCCTCTAGATTCTCACACCGAGAATACCAAGGTAGCCTTTCTTGGTGTTGTCAAACTCAACTCGACACTATTGAGGTTCTGTGGAGGCCATTCGTGTTGTTGGGGTGTTCATGACCGAGGCGATCACTGAGTTCGAGTGCGCGGTTTTCGTGCAGTGTAGCGGCCATGTTGGACGAATGTTCATGGTTGCTATGTTCGAGCGTTCGTGATCAAGGAGCTTGGCGATGAGTCTACAAAAGTGTGTAGCTTTTGTCCTTGATCTTTTGTATTATCATGCTGTGATTTCTATAATTAATGCATAACCGTATCTTTCTATTTATGACTGTAATTATAAAGTTCATATATGATTGTAATTTGGAATGATCTTTCCGCTGCTCATATAAATCCTCGTATTAAATTTCCTTCAATTGGTATTAGAGCCAGGTTGTTCTGATATTCCAAATTATAAGTCTATTTTGAACTTCTTTTATAGTCTTTGTGGGTTTTTTGTATTTGTATTTAATTGTTAAGTGCAATTGTGGTTGGAGTTGATGAATGTTTTCGGGTTTAATTGCTTTTGTTTAAAGCTTTCTTCAATTACAAAGTGTTAATTTGTAAGGGCCCCTATGTTTTTGGGCGTAATTAACTTGCAATCGAGTCTATAATTCAAAGAGTTGAGTTAGTTGAGTCGTTTGTAATGAAGTTTCGAAGCATGGAGATGCGGTTCTCAATGAGGAAGAAGACTAAGTGTTGGTCGTTGATGCGTTAATTTTGTTAAGTGGGAATATGGATGATATGCATTGATTGATTGCATTGTGCATTCAAGTTTCCCCAGCAGAATTCAAGTGTAAATTCCTCTGAGTTTCCTGGTAAGTCCAGGGTCGAACACAGGGACTTATGAAAATAGTTGCATTGGTGATTTTTATGAAAACTAGGGGTAACCAATTAAATGAATAAATCGTTGGGTTTATTGTTTGCATTGATGAAAATAAATAACGAATGCGGCAGAGTTTGAAAAGAGTTGGTAAACGGGAAATACGATGAATATGCAGTGAATGGGTTGAGAAAAGTTTTGGCTAACACTCCCTAGAATGCGTCCATGCCTTGCGATCATGCAACATGCATACAATAGTATGTGACCTCTCGGCGTGAATGCTACGGCTTCTAAGGCTAGAACGCATGCGATAAATATGCGATAAGTCTACAGGGTTTACACATAAACCTCTATCTCTATTTATGCGATGACAACATGACATTCACACAAATATGCGACCACAAAATATCACTCCCATTCCTAGGATGCATACGATGCAAGTTGACAAACAGAGCTTATCTCTAAGTCCCTATCTCTTGTTTATACAAACCTAATCTTGCTCTTTCGAGTTCAGATTCTATTCTAGCTCTCTCGAGTCATTAGGTTCTTTCTTTAGATTCCCTCTCAAGTAACTCTAAAGGGTATTTTGCACAGCATAAAACAAGACAATCGCACGCAATGAACTTCCTAAGTCATGTTAGCTTAGTTTTTCTCAACCCATTCAACTTGTTTAGCTACTCATGCGTATTAAAAGAGTAAGATGATGCAGAAATAGAACTTCCATTGAATACATATGAGATGAAATACAAAATAACAATGCAAGTATAGTAAAGAGCCTGGTAGCAATTTCTTGCTGCCAGGCATTTACTGTTTCTACTTGTGCTCTAAAGGTATTCTCGCTCTAGCGAGAGTCGGCCCGCTCTCAGCTCTTACGCCCCAAGGTTCTATCTCGAGCTGCCCTGGGCGATCTCCGGCGCCACCATTCTTCTCTTGCTTCGCTATAAAATGGAAAAGAAAACTATGAACAGAAGCGCCGGTGAACTTGTTAGTTGATCAACCCCTTTTCTGAAGAATGCACTTGGTATTTATAGGGCATCATTAGTGAAAGGCGGCTTCTCTCTCCCAGTTGTACAAATGGGATAGCTTTAATTCCTGACTGATACGCTGGATAATTGTCATCGATAAAGCTGAATGTACTTCGTGACCGTTATCGGCTGTCAACTTAATTTGGATCCGACTGTCGTTAGCTTTCTATCCCATCGCTCTTAATTATCCTTTCACCCGTATGCGCCCACCATGTTGCGCTGACCAAGTTGCGGTGATTTTTCTTCGGAAAATGTTTGCGAGCACGATCAACGCAAAGTCTTGCGGTGAAGTTGCGCTCGACCAATGTATTCCTATGATCGTAATCTTTGCATTGTGTTAACGCATATTCTGCACAAAAATGTAAAGATTAACTGCTCTAATGTATTGGATGCATGTGACCGCAATATTATAGAATTTATGCTTAAACGATAAGATATGATTTTATGCGCATAAACGAGAGATAGGTGCTTAGGAATGAGCACTATTTGTTATTAACGCATCGCATGCATCTTAACGATAAGATATGATTGTATGCGGTCACCTTGCTTCATGCATTTTGCATCAACGCATAGGACAAGAGTAGAGACTTAGGAATAAGCTCTATGGACATTTTGCATTCAACACATGCATCCTAGACTTAGAAGCACCGCATTTACATTGGAAAATGACTTACTGTACATGGTATTAACATGATCGCATGATTTAACGCATTCCCAAGTAACGCTAGCTAAAGATCTTCTCAACCCGTTCATTGCATACTCATTACATCTATCAACGCAACTTCCATTTCTCAAATTCGCCGCATTTATTCATTTCTTTTTAATCAACGCAATCAACAACTAAACACTTTATTTATTTTCTCGGTTGCCGCAAAGTTTTCATAAAAAAGAATCATCAGTGCAATCTATTTTCACAAGTCCCTATGTTCGACCCTAGACTTACCAGGAAACACAGAGGAATTTATACTTGAATTTCGCTAGGAAACTTGAGTGCACAATGCAATCCATCAGTGCATATCACCCATATTCCCACTTAATAAAATAACGCATCAAGTTTTTGGCGCCATTGCTGGGGACTTCGGCAAAATTGTTTGTTAACGGTAATTTTTCTTTTTTATTTCTTTGCAGGACTCTCAATCTCTGGCAAATTACGACCCGAAGATTGAGAGGACTTTTGGATGAAGATTGAGAGACCGCCAAAAAAAACCACAATCTGATAAAGAAGAAATGGCGGAGCAGCCTGGAGGAGGAGCACCAAATGATAATAATGTCATGGTGAATCTAATTCTGTTGGCAAACGATTGCATTAGGCTTATTAGGGACTATGCATCGCCAAACCTCTTTGATTTCTCTCCGAGGTTGTGGTTTCTGTTGTGGTTGCAATAGGTTGTGGTCTCTCCGAGGTTGTGGTTCCCTCAACGAAAGCAGATTCGAGATGAAACCGGTGATGCTACAGATGATCCAGACTGCAGGTCAATACGGAGGAAGGCGTGGCGAGGACCTGCATTCCCACCTCCGAAGTTTTATTGAAATCTACAATACTTTTGTGTTCCCGAACATCTCTGCTGAAGAAGTTCAACTAACGTTGTTCCCATTTTCTCTCTGTGATCAGGCTAGGAAATAGGCTTATTCGCTCGAACCAAGAGAGATTACTTCTTGGGAGCAGGTAGTGGAGAAATTCATGAAAAAGTATTTTCCACCCATCGAGAATGCAAGATGAAGAAAGCTTATCATAAATTTTGAACAAAATATGGACAAATTGCTCAGCAATGCCTGGGCAAGGTCTAAAAGGTTGGTCCGAGATTGTCCGCATAATGGGCTACCAGATTGTCTTCAAATGAAAATTTTCTATCACGGTTTGAATCCCGCTTCGAAAACCGCTGCCAATGCGGCAGCCGCTGGTGGTGTGCTTGACAAAACTTACGATGAGGCAAAGAATATCCTGGATCGAATTTCCGAGAACCATGAAGACTGGAGGGAGAGTGAGCAGAGATTAAGACTTAAAGATTCTGATGCAAATAACGATGCTATTGTTTCATTACAAAACAAAATGGCTGCAATGATGAATCTGATTTAAGGAATGGTGATCAGCAGCCCAACACCGCAAGGTGGCAAATTAACTCAATCAGTCAAAACACCGCAAGGTGTATGACTTGCGGTGATGGGCATACGATGAAAGATTGCCTGCAAAATCCACAGTCTGTATATTTGTAAAGAATAACCCTTTTTCAATCACTTACAACCCCGGGTGGAGAAACCACTCCAATTTTGCTTGGAAGAATGAACAACAAAATTTTCAGCCTGTGGCGTAAAAAGAAGGGCCACCAGGATTCTTCCAACACAACAATGGACCACAAAGCAATCAAGCAAGTAGCTCACAATAACCAATGCAATCTTCTTCACTCAAGAGCCTGTTAAAGCAATATATAGAGAAAAACGAGACAGTGCTTCAAAGTCAGGCTTCGTTCATCCGCAACCTTGAATTGCAAATGGGCCAGATTTTGAGTGAGCTGAAAAGTAGACCGCAAAGGGCGTTGCCAAGCTCTACCGAACTTCCACACAACCCAGGGGGATCAAGTAAGGAGCAATGTCAGGTTGTGACATTGCGCAGTGGAAAGATTGTGGAGGGGGAAAAGAAGAAGCATGGTAGAATAACTTCCATCGCAACTGAGCCTGAGATTGCGGTAACGCAAGAAGAAGAAAGAGAAAATGAAGCAATGGAACCTAAGGTTGCGTCGACCTCAAAGTCAAATGAAACGAGAACCGTGAAAGTTCAGTTACCACCTTTCCCTCAGAGGCTAAGAAAGAAGACAAACGAAGAGGTACAATACCAACGCTTCTTATCTATATTAAAGTAATTACAGTGAAGCAATTGAAGAAATGCCTGCTTGTGCCGTTTCTGAAGGACATGGTAACTAAGAAAAAAGGCACTGGAATATTTGCCACGGTGGCATTAACGCAAAGTTCCAAATCCATTATGCCACCGAAGATGAGCGATCCTGGGAGCTTCACTATTCCTTGCTCCATAGAAGGACTCTATATTGGGCAAGCCTTGTGTGACTTGGAGGCCAGCATAAATTTGATGCCACTGTCAATTTTTAGACATTAAATGTGGGNAGGACTCTATATTGGGCAAGCCTTGTGTGACTTGGAGGCCAGCATAAATTTGATGCCACTGTCAATTTTTAGACATTAAATGTGGGGCAACTCGTGCCTACATCAGTGACCCTCCAATTGGCTGACAGGTCTCTGGTTCATCCAGAAGGTAAGGTGAAGGATGTGCTGATCACGATTGATAAATTTATTTTGCCAGCTGACTTCATCATCCTAGACTATAAGGCCAAAAAAGATGTGCCCATCATTTTGAGGCGACCATTTTTATCAACGGGTCGTGCTCAAATTGATGTGCACAAAGGAGAAATCACTTTGAGCATAAACGGACAGAAGCTCAAATTTAACATAATTCATGCCATGAAATTCCTAGATTAGGAAGACCTGTAAGATTCTGATGATGACCTGAATTTGATTGAAGAAGAAAAGTCTAATGAAGAGTATGAACAAGAGGATGTCAGCGCATCCGTTGTTGCATGCAATGCGATCGCAACAAAAACAAACAAGGAAGAAGAGATGATCGCAACGCAAGAAGTAGAGCCGACGGAAGAAAGAAAAACAACATAACCTTCCCTCGTGGAACCACAACCACTTAAATTAAAGACCCTACCAACCCATTTGAAGTACGCATTTCTGGGGCAGAATGAGAAGCTGCAAGTGATAATTTCCTCTGCACTCAAGAAGATCAAGAGAATGAGTTGATGAGCATTCTCAAGAAACATATGCGAGCAATTGGCTGGACACTCGCTAACATCAGAGGAATTAGCCCCGCGTATTGCATGCTCCACATTCGTCTTGAGGGCAACCACAAAGCAACAATTGAAAATCAACGCAGACTCAACCCTGCAATGAAAGAGGTCGTCAAGAAGAAGATCATCAAATGGCTAGATGTAGGCATTATCTATCCCATTGCAGATAGCACGTGGGTCAACCCCGTGCAATGTGTGCTGAAAAAGGGCGGAATGACGGTAGTCCCAAGTGAAAACAATGAATTAATACCGAAAAGAACCATCACTGGATAGCGCATATGTATAGACTACCGCAAATTGAATGCGGCCACAAAGAAAGATCACTTCCCTCTGCCATTCATCGATCAAATGCTAGAAAGATTAGCAGGGAACGATTTTTATTGCTTCTTGGATGGATATGCCGGGTACAATCAAATCATGATAACTCCTAAAGACCAAGACAAGACCACATTATCTGCCCATATGGGACATTTTCTTTTCGTCGCATGCCGTTTGGCCCCTGCAATGCGCCGATAACATTCCAGAGTTACATGATGGCGATATTTTCAGATTTTCTCGAAGACTCTGTGGAAATATTTATGGATGACTTCTCTGTTTATGGGAACACTTATGAAGTCTGCTTAGCCAACTTGGAGAAGATTCTAAAAAGATGTGAAGAGACAAATCTGGTGCTCAATTGGGAAAAGTGTCGTTTCATGGTTAAAGAGGGTATAGTGTTGGGACACAAAATCTCCTGGGAAGGGATGGAGGTCGACAAAGTAAAGATTGAAGCAATTGAAAAACTTGCACCTTCAACCAGCGTGAAGGCTGTGCGAAGCTTCTTGGGGCACGCTGAATTCTACAGACGATTCGTCAAGGACTTTTCTAAAATTGCACGACCACTGAGTGCGTTGTTAGAGGCGGACAAGAAATTTGAGTTTGACAACAACTACCTCAACGCATTCAGAGTATTAAAAGATGCGCTGATTACCATGCTCGTACTAATTGCGCCGGATTGGACAATGTCATTTGAAATCATGTGCGACGCAAGCGGGTATGCGATGGGGGCTACATTAGTGAAAAAAAAGAAAACTATTATGCACCTCATTGCATATGCGAGTAAAACTCTAAACCCTGCTCAAATAAATTATACCACCACTGAGAAAGAATTCCTAGCTGTGATTTTTGCGTTGGAGAAATTCAGGGCATATCTGTTGGGAACCAAGGTTTTCATTCACACTGATCACTCGGCAATCAAATATTTAATGACAAAAAAAGATGCAAAGCCGAGGTTGATCAGATGGGTTCTCCTACTTCAAGAATTTGATATCGAGATAATTGATCGGAAGGGGAAAGAGAATCAAGTTGCGGATCACTTGTCCAGACTGAAAAATCCTGAGGTTGACTGCAATGAATCTGAAGTGAGTGTCGTGTTTCCGGAAGAGCAGCTGTTCCACATAAAAGAATTGCCCTGGTATGCTAACACCGTTAACTATTTGGTCGATGAACAATGTCCTGAAGATTACACCTACCTTTAACAGAAGAAGCTCAAGTATAAATGCAAACACTATTATTGGGATGACCCGAATCTATATAAAAGAGGTGCATGCCAAATCATTCGAATATGCGTACCAAATGCTGCTCAACAACGCATATTGTCACAGTACCACGATTCGCCATATGGAGGGCACTTTGGAGGGCAACACACTACAGTTAAAGTTTTGCAAAGTGGATTCTTTTGGCCTTCATTATTTAAGGATACTGCTGACTATGCAATGAAATGTGATCGGTGTTAACGCACTGGCAAAAATTCATGGAAGAACACAATGACAATGAACACTATCTTGGAGTTGAAATTATTTGATGTCTGGGGGATTGATTTCATGGAACCATTCCCTCTTTCGCATGGCAAGCATTATATCTTGTTGGCCGTCGATTACGTTTCCAAATGGATAAAGGCAATTGCATGTGCCACAAATGATGCAGCGGTAGTCTCCCAGATCCTAAAGAAAAATATTTTCACTCGTTTTGGCACTCCCCATGCCATCATAAGTGTTGAAGGATCACACTTTGTCAACCACAATATAAAGGAGCTGCTGCGCAAATACAATATCCTCTACAAGGTGGCCACCGCATACCATCCGCAAACGAATGGTCAGGCTGAAGTGTCCAATAGAGAAATTAAGTTGATACTTGAAAATGTGGTAAAACCTTCGTGGAAAGATATAGCGATGAAGCTTGATGATGCGTTGTGGGCATACCGAACTGCATTTAAAACACCTATAGGTATGTCCCTCTATGCGTCGGTATTTGGCAAGGCGTGTCATTTTCCTTTGAAGCTGGAGTATAAAGCATTGTGGGTGGTCAAGAAACTGAATTTTGATTTGAAGAAAGCAAGGGAAGCGCGAAAACTGCAGCTGGTCGAGTTAGAAGAATGGAGGGTCAACGCATATGAGAATGCGAAGATTTATAAAGAGCGCACGAAGCGCTGGCATGATGAACGCATATGCGCTAGAAACCTCCAAGTCGGGCAAAAGGTCTTACTCTTCAATTCAAGATTGCGACTCTTCGCGGGAAAATTAAAATCGCGCTGGTCTGGTCCCTTCATCATCAAAGCAATATTTTCACATGGTGTGGTGGAACTGACCACTGAGGATGGCAATCGAACATATAAAGTTAATGGACGACGGATAAAGGCATATTGCGAAGGAGATTTCCAGCCAGAAACAGTCCCCGCAAAGCTGAGAAACCCCGACTATCCCTTACTCAACTCTTGAACATTTAACTCTTTGTCACCTTACTATTATCTGTATTTCATTTATTTTTCTCAAAAAAAAAATTGTTGTTTTTCTCTTTGTCTGTTTACAAGGATTATGGCACAGGATTACAAAAAAGCAAATGATCTCAGTCCATCATCGCAACCACAGGAGCAGAGATCGCCGCAGGGATGGATGCATCAATACACAATGCGGGCGACAGCGCAAAATTTGGGGGTATACTCTTCCTTATCTTTATTTCAAATTTTGCGTTATCACATTGCATCTCACTTTTCAAATTTTTATCACCGTATCCTCCTTCATTACCGCAATCATTTAACAAGTAGATAAATTTAGTAGTTCACTGCATGTTGTTTCTTTGCCAAGTATGATTTCAATGATGAACAATATGCTTCTATGTCTTTCATATATATCAGAGTCAACTTAATCTTAAGATAGTTACCTCATGAAATATTTCTAGAAGTTAGGGGTTTTCTAGCTTTCTTTCAAACTCTCTTTATAACACATTCTATGACCATCGCATGACCTATTTTAATTTCTTTTGGCAATGAGAACATTGCCGCATTTTAAATTTGGGGGTGCGGTATTTATTTTCGACCTTGCTATAGAATATATATATATATATATATATTTGTTTATTTATTTATTTAGAATAACAACTCCACTGTCAACGCAATGGAAAACCCATGTTAATAAGAAGAGTTAAGTTGTGAAAGGCACTTACCCGTAGTTGGATGTCCGCATGATACCCGTAGGGACAAGCCAAAATGAAAGTAAGTCACCAGGATCAATGCAATATTCAATGACCGGTAACTTCAATGCCAAATCGGTATGAGTTTAGATTGAGAAATAATGCATTGCTCGTAGTTGGATGTTCGCATGACACCTGTGAGGGCAAGCCAAAACGAAGGCAAGGCACTCGGATCAGCATAAGGTCAGAAGAAAAAAAAATATAGCAATAAAGGAAATTTGTGTGCAAGGATAAATCATTTGACACCCCCGGAGAAAAATTTTTATTTTTGAAATAAATCATGCGGTGTTCCGAAATTTAGTAAAGTCCTTTTGAAAGTTAAGCTTGCCAATTCCTCAGTCTTAGAAAATATTTTTAGGAAGAGCCTTGAATAAGACTTAAGAAAATTCTAGCATATAGGATTTGAACGAAGTATCCTTGAGAAATCTAGGCAAAGAACTTTGCGGTTAACTTGCTAAAGGAATCTTTAAACTTATGCTTGAGGACAAGTATTGTTTAAATTTAGGGGTGTGATAACGGGCAGAAATGAACGTTATCATAGTAACTAAAGTTCTTAAACAATGTTGGGATTGCGTTGAGAAATATGTTAAATTGCATCGATTAAGCATAAATTCTATAATATTGCAGTCAATGCGTCCAACGTATTAGAGTAGTTGATCTTTACATTTTTGTGCAGAATATGCATTAACGCAATGCCGAGATTGCGATCATAGGAATACATTTGGTCGAGCACAACTTCACCACAAGATTTTGCGATGATCATGCTCGCAACATTCGCCCAAGAAGAATTACCACAAACTTTGTCAGCTCAACATGGTGGGCGCATTTCAAGTGATAGATAAATTAAGAGTGATGGGATTGGGAAGGTTGAACGGCAGTCCGGATCCAAATTAAGTTGAACAGCCGATTAACGGTCCACAAAGTACATTCAGCTTTATCGGTGACAATTATCCGACTCATCAGTCAGTGAATTAAAGTTGTCCTCTATGGACAACCG